>NW_015151374.1:82733-115955 GCF_000732505.1 Cyprinodon variegatus | reverse complement strand
ATCCTATGTTTAAGTACCAATTTTACAAAATCTGTTGTAAAATTGTTATTAATGTAAAAAAATAATGCTGAAAAATATATTTGGTATAACTACTGCTATTTAATATAATACAGTGCCCATTAAAACTTTTTGACCTATTGCCAAATTTCAGGCTTCAAACATAAAAATATAAAATGTATATTGTTTGTGATCAATCAACAACAAGTGGGACACAATCAAGAAGTAGAACAAAATTTATTGGATATTTTCAACTTTTTTAACAAATAAAAGACTGAAAATGTGCATGTGCAAAATGATTAAGCCACCTTGAGTTAATACTTTTTAGTTCTGCCTTTTGCTGTAATTACAGCTGCAAGTCGTTTAGGTTATGTCTCTGTCAGTTTTGCACTCGAGATGCTGAAATATTGCCCATTCTTCCTGAAAAACAGCTGGAGGTCAGTGAGGTTGGATGGAGAGCGTTTGAGAACAACAGTTTTCAGTTATTTCCACAGGTTCTCAATTGAATTCAGATTTGGACTTTGACTTGGTCATTCTAACACCTGGATATGTTCATTTATGAATAATTCTACTGCAGATTTTGCTTCATGTTTTGGATCATTTTCTTGTTAGAAGATAAATCTCCGTCCTAGTCTCAGGTCTTTTGCAGACTCCATCAGGTTTTCTTCCTGAAGGTTTCTGAATTTGGCTCCACCCCTTCCCTGCTGAAGAAAAGCAGGCCCACACCATGATGCTGCCACCACCATGTTTGACTGTGGGGATGGTGTGTTCAGGGTGATGAGCTGTGCTGCTTTTACACCAAACATAACATTTTGGATTGTTGCTAAAAAGTTTGATTTTCGTTTCATCTGACCATAGAACCTTCTTCCAAATGTCTGCTGCGTCTCCCAGATGGCTTGTTGCAAACTTTAAACAAGAATTTTTATAGATATCTTTAAGAAATGACTTTCCTCCAAAAAGGCCAGATTTACAACTGATTGTTGTCCTGTGGACAGAGTCTCCCACCTCAGCTGTAGATCTCTATAGTTCATCCAGAATGATCATGGGCCTCTGGGCCGCATCTCTGATCAGTCTTCTCCTCTTTTGAGCTGAAAATTTAGAGGGACGACTGATGCTCTGCAAGATCAGCATATCCCCATCAGACCAGCATACCTACAGTCAATATTCATGCGCATGATGTCAGATTTGCATACGCGTATGCAAGTCCCATTTATCCCTTAGTTTTGTACGAGAAATACATTTTAAACTATCGCAGCGGGCGTTTATCCCTTTAGTCAAGTACAAAGAGACTATTTAAGGTCAGATCGTCATATACGCTTCAAGAAACACTAAAAAGTAAGTTATTAAAATGTTTTTTGCACATGACTAAAGGGACACATGCCCGTTGAGGAAGTTTAAAGTGTATTTTTCATACAAAACTAAAGGGATAAATTAAAGGGATAAATGGGCATTGACTATGGGTTTGCTGATATAACAGAACACCTGGTCGTCATAGATTTGCAGGGGTCTGATACTCCTTCCATTTCAATATTATCGCTTACACACTGCTCCTTGCGATGTTTAAAGCTTGGGAAATATTTTTGTGCTCAAATCCAGCTTTAAATTTCTCCACATCAGTATGTCGGACCTGCCTGGTGTGTTCCTTGTTCTCCATGATGCTCTCTGTGATTTAAACAGACCTCTGAGACTAGCACAGTGCAGGTGCATTTATAAAGAGACTTGATCACACACAGGTGCATTCTTTTTATCATCATAAGTCATTTAGTCCAACATTGGATCAGTCAGAGATCCTCACTGAACCTCTGGACAGAGTTTTCTGCACTAAAAGTAAAGGAGCTCATTTATTTTGCACATCCTGCTCCTCAGTTTTTATATGTTTAAAAAGTTTAAAATATCCAAAACATTTTGTTCCTCTTCACGACTGTGTCCCATTTGTTCTTGATTCTTCACCAAAAATAAACATTTTATATCTTTATGTTTGAAGCCTTAAATGTGGCAAAAGATTGAAAATTTCAAGGAGGCAGAATTCTTCTGCAAGGCGCTGTATGAATAGCTATGATTTTTATCTTTAAAATATTATGTTGCTGAGGTTTCAATTTGTATAATATTTCACATTTGTCATATACTTCTATTGGGCAGCTGCAAACCTGCATGCTTGTAAAATGTTGACTGTGCAACAGGAAACAACAAAAACAACCGGTCTGGGATATTAACGACACGAACCCTAGATGATTAGTGCAAAAAAAGATCAATAACTACAACCTGCAACCCAAGAATGTAAAAATAAGAGGTTATTTTCCCTAAGTACATTGACAGATCTCCAGCACTCATTTATATAGAACTTCAAAAAACAACATAACCAAAGCGCTACAGAAAGAGATACAAACACCAATAAATGCACTAAATATTAACTTTAAAAAAGCAAAAATAATGTAGAAAAAAGATATTAACTCAACAATCACCGACCTATAGTGAAAAACTCTTTCTGCTGTCGTTAAGAACACCTTTTGTTTTGCACGTATAAGTAAAATTTGAAATTTGATGTGAAGAAAATATTCCAAGAAAAGCTCAAGTTTAAAAGTCTGTTCTAAAGTCATACATGTTGAGTACATCATATTTTACAGCTGCAATTCATGCACGCTAACGAACAAAAACTTCTAATTGGGGGGCTTTTAATGTCGTGTGAGAAACAAGATAACCAAAAGCACAAAATCCACCAACTATGAAGAATGCCTGTTTTATGTTCCCACTGCTTAACAGCGGCTATAAAACACCCAAACCCTGTTTCCTCTTTAAATGAGGGAGCCAGTGCCCACAAAGGAGACAAATACAAAAACCTTCTGAAAGTTATGACTTGCAACAAATCACAGCAGCGCCGTGCCGTAACTCTCCCATGCAGCTGTATGGAGAGTGGCCTGAGCCAAAGCGTTTCATTCAACCACAAATCAGAATTCAGTCTCTGTGCTCAAAGGAAAATAAGCTGGGGAAGCGTTTAGCTGCCCTATATAAGGTGATGTGCTGCTCAGTTTATGGGGATTTGCTGAAATATTCAACACTGGAACTTTTCCACATACTGTCACATAAAACTACACAAACTATGTTCACTTACATGGATTTACTGTGATCGACCAAAACTAAACATTGAGTTATAGTAAACTGGAAGGAGAAAGGGTGCATGGTTTTTCATTATTTTATTTTTCAATTTGCCTCTTATCCATATTTCTGTACATCAAACTTAGTATAAATTTTAATAAGTTTGTTAGAGATCATTGGAGAACAAAAGCATCATGAAGACTAAAGAACACAGACGACAAGTTGGTGATGCTTGATTGGGGGTTTAAAGTAATAACCCACTTTCAAACATCTCATAGAGATGTTGTTTTTCCAGTAGAGAAAAGTGAAAAGCCAAAATGTCTGAGTAACTCTGGAAAAACTGCTCAGATCCACAGCTCAGGTGGAACAGTGACAGAACCCCAAGCAGAGGCATAGCCTGCAAATCTAGCCTGTAGGGGAGACCTGAAATAAGAGGCTAATGATAGAAAAAGAAAGGCATTAACCATAGGAGGTACAGCCAATGTTTGGAAGAAGATGCATTTATGAAATGAGACAGAAATTGAGATGGGTTTTTTTTTATTTCACACAAACATGTTGTTTAAAATGAATGTAGCTAACTTTATGGGAAGGAAAACTTCTTCAAACTTGGAAACAAAGTCCAGTGAATTGTTTTTAATTTTCTTTTTTTGGAATAACTTTCTGGTGGCGTCATCGGGCAATGGAGATGCATTTATTTTACATGGTAGAATATTCAAATTATTAATTTATTAATAAATTATGGTGGAAATAAATATTTAGTTAAAAACCAAAGTCATTTTTGGCGTAAGTTTTATTGGTATTGACAGCAGACCAATTGTTCCAGTTAGTCTCCACCAGATTTGTACAGACTGGGTCTGAGATTTCAGCCCAGTCCTCCATACATATTTCCTCCAGAGCAGTGATGTTTTGGGACTACACAAAAGTCCTTGAAGCCTTGAAATGCTTTTTATGGAGCCACTCCTTTGTTCCCCATTTGAGATCCTTGTCATGCTGGAAGACCCATCTTCAATGCACTCACAGACGGAAGGAGAGTTTATCTTAAATTCTCAGGATACATGGCTCTGTTAATTCTACCTTAACCCGGAGCAGGTTTCCGGTCCTTGCAGAAAAAAGCTCCAAAGCATGGTGCTTCCACCCCCATGCTTCGCAGTAGGTGTTCTTGGGATGCAGCTAATCAGTGGTCTTTCATGTCTTCTATTTTTATTTTGATCATTCACACCAACCTGCCTATAGCAGCCCGGTGCAGGTCTACTGTTTTTTTTCCTGGTGTCCTTCCACAGCTCTTTGTTTTTGGACATGGTTGAGTTTCCCTCAATCCCTCTGGGATTATTAAAGTATTTCTGATTCTGATTTAGAGTCTGACTGTTTGAGACTGTGGACAAGTGTCTTTTATACAGATGACAAGTTCAAACAGGTGTCATTATTTAAGGAGTACGGAACAGAAGAGCTTCATAAACAAGAAGCTACAAGGTTTATGAGAACCAGAAATCTTGATTGCATGACCGAAACAATTATTTCCCACAATAATTTAACAGATAAATTCCTTAAAAGACTACAGTTTCATTGTCTGGATTTTTTTTTCTCATTTAGTTTCTCATACTTGAAGTGAATCTATGATGAAAACTAAAAACCTCTCATCTTTCTGAAGAGAACTTGCACAATCAGTGGCTGACTAAAAACTTTTTTCCCCTCAGTAAATATAGGACAATACTGAACAGAACCCACTCAGTGGATGCAAAATATTAATAATGGAATAGATGTTTAACTTCCAGAAAATAAACAACTCTTAACATTTAAAACAGAGCAATTTTAATCAACTATGATGATAGCACTACCGCCTTGCAAAAAGAAGGTTCTGGGTTCAATTCTCGGCCTGGGGTCTTTCTGCATGGAGTTTGCATGTTCTCCCTAAGCATACGTGGGTTCTCTCCTCCTAACTGGCTTCTCTAAATTCTCCTTAGGTGTGAGTCTGTTAATGTGTAAATAGTTGTTTGTCCTATTTGTCTCTGTGTTGCCCTGCGATGGACTGGCGACCTATTCAGGGTGTACCCCGCCTCTTGCCCGAAGACAGCTGGAGATAGGCACCGGCACCCCTTGTGACCCTGCTTTGGATAGGCGTATGAAGATAGATCCAGTCAAACTTGAATACCTCAATAAATAGGCAGCTGTATCTAAAAAGTCCTGAAATTCTGCATCATTTTCTTTCCATTGCTCAGCTTTGAATCAATTTCTCCCATAAAATCCTCATAAGAAAAAAACATAAAAATTTGTAGATCTAACTTGACAAAATGTAAAGAGAAAAGTTTAAAAGTTTAAAAGTTACAAACATCTAATAAAGGGTAATCTTCAACAGCTTGATATGAAGCTATCTATAGGCGGACATAACTAAGATAGAACACACCTGTGTGCAGAGTAAAGGTTGCAGATAGCTGCTGCCTGTCAGAGACAATGGGGACACAAGTGTCAACAGACTTGTGAGACAAGGTTGTGTGAATACGCCTTTAGAGCGATCAATATGAGACCGGACAACACAGAGCACTCGGTTAAGTAAACACGCAGGAAGGGAGTTGGTCAAGCAGGCATTAGCAAGCTAATGGCTACTATAAGTCGTCCTTTTGTACTGAGAGCAGAGAGCGTCCATCATCACTAGTGTGTCCAAACAGAAGGTGTTCTCCATTGAAAAGAAAATGATTGTGCCCAGAAACGAAATATTTCTGCAGAGTAAGAAGAACTTCAAGCGGAAATATGAAACCCTTGAAGATTTATTCTCATGACTATTTGAAGATTTTTGCTGTTTTATGAAGGACAACGTGTTGAGTGGTAGGAGGAAAGGAATAGAATTTATTTTAATAGGACAAACATGGGCAAATATGGAAATCATTAAACTCAGTGGAGAGCTTACCACAGTCTTTGAACTGGCCTGAATGCTCAAACAAATAGATGCATGTGTTCTTGAGCTCTTTTCATCACTATGTTAATGAGTGAAAAACTTTTCTGCGTCAGCCACTGGATGTTTAAGTTAAAACATGGAAGCTTCAGGGTACATGGCGTGTAGTTTACGACCCACTTTTTGTTAAAAACTTTCAAAAGTTGCAGAGAATTTTTTTTTTCCTATTTTAGCCATTTATTGGTTTGCTCTGCATTCTCATCTGAGGAAAAATGTCAAAACACCAACATGGAATGCAGCACGCTCAATGCCAAAAAGGACGCAAAAAAGACAAGCACTTATCATCTAAAAAAAAACCTAAATTTTCGGCATTCTTTTTGCGTTCTGCTGAAAAGAGAACTTTAAAGAATGTTGTCTGCTGGCGATGAATCCAAGGAGCAAACAGCCTGGAACATGGGTTAGATTCAATGCAAGGTCAATACATGAGTTGTCTTTTTTCATAACACAAAATAAAAGAGACAAACAGCCAGTCAGGGAAGGGAAAACAGATGAAGAGAAGTGGTCCCGCTTTGCGTTTTACTGCCGTGTACCAGTCTGATCTGTTTCTTCTCACACTTGGAGCTGGGTGTCATTTAACATTCCACGTCCCGACCTGACAGGAAGCTATAAATCACTCCGTTTTTACGGTCGTACTTCTTTATGTCTACAGTGCAGGGATGATGACAAGACATAGAAAATGACCATGGCTCGGCCTTGACCCTGTCTCTACGCGGCTCTCTTAAGCTCTCATATTTCTTTGGGACCCATTGATCTAATCCAGCAGATCTGTTAAACAAGAATAAAACTGTCAAATTTGAATTGGATAGTTTTTGTGCTGAATAAATAAAATCCAAAATTGAGGATTTAAGCTCTGATCTGTTTACTGAAGGTTGATTTCAGAAAAGTAATAGAAATAGAATCCTTTTTTTAAATCTATACAGGAGTCATAAGAAAAGATTTTATCAAAATAAAGCTGTGTAACTATTAAATCAATTGAGTTACTAGCTGTTAAAGAATATATATTCAAATCAAAGTTACGATGCATTTCAAAATAATTTTCTTTTATTCTTATTTTGACTTTTTGAACAGTTTTATGTTTCAAACCTCAAAGTTTTACACAGGAATGTTATGAAATAGAGCAAAAACAAAGTAGTGCATACTGGTGAGTAGAGGGAATATGATTTTTGCCTTTTCATATTTTTAACAAATGAAAGCTGGAAAGTATTGCATTTATTTGCATCCGGCCCCTCTAAGTCCTAACTTGTACTTGGATGCTTTAATAGTCTTTTAGGGAAGGCCTCCACAGTCTGTAATTTTATAGATGGAAAAATATTACCATTTTTAGAATAAGGCTCCATATTATGAAATGGAAAGCATCTGTACATATCTATGTCCATGCACAGACTTTGACTGGACCATTCCAACATAAATTTGTGTCACGTTAAATCCCCAACTGGTGTGTCAAGCCTTGAATAGTTGTTGCATGTTGAAATGTTCAAACAGCTATGGCATGTTTCTGCCGATTTTATATAATTTCATTGTGTGTTATTTTCTAAATGAATGAATATAGCACCAGTGTTTGTCCAGGAGCCTTTGATCCTCCAACAGGAAGAGGCCGTACTTAGCGCCACGGATGTCCCAATTTTCACCTTCGTCTCACTGTCTCACAAATTGAAAGAAAAGTCCCACATTTCACTGATTCAGATTAGTTAAGTTCTAATAATATATTCAAAAGCAGGTTTCCTGAATGCACAGAAAGCAGAGCTGTATATATTGCATAGCTGAAGGATTTTAAATGATGAAAAATTTTAACAAGGAACATAAAAGACAACAAAGACTGTGGAACGGTCGATAACTGGCAGATTATGAGAGAGAGTTTTGTAAAGTTATTCTTTAATTTGATGCAAGGTGAGCCTGATAGGAAGCAACACTGTAAAAGTGAGTCACTAAAAAAACTCAAAGGTGAAAAAGCTTCTTCTGTCCAGCATTGTCCCTCATAAGCATCCTAGTTGTCCCATTCTTGTTTTGTTTTTTTACATCTAGTCCCTCGAAGCTCTTTGCAGTTTCTCTGTCCACGCTGAAGAAAAGCATCCCCACTCCTGCAGATAGTGTGGATGAGGTGTCTCAGCTCTTTCGTCCAGTGCCTTGTATTTGGCCTGACTATCTTTTATGCCACTCTTAAAAAAAGATCAGATTTGCAACATGCAGGACTAATAAAAATGTGACTGTCTTGGTATCTTTGGCACAATTTTGAAATGATTCCCTTCTGTGTTGCTTCATAGTTTCTCCTCATTTTCTCATCCTCCGTCATGAGTAAGGATCTAAGAATCCAGGTAGAATTTGAATAGCGTGATGATCCCTTTTTTATTTGTTTCAAGATTCTCATTAAAGGCAACAAAACTGTGAATGAACAAATACAGAGTTATGCAGGAAACAAGAAAAAAAATTGAGAAAAAATTGTGTTTTAAAGTAACCACGTTTTTTCTTTGACTGAAATATTTACTTTGCGATCCTCTCTATTTACCTTTTAAAAACATTTCAGGTGGCTTCCTCAGGAAATTCAAAAGCATTAATCATAGCAAAGGATAACTACCGAGCTTTGCTTCCAGTCATCATCTTTTTACCCAGCCTGTCAGCCATGACAACTTTTTATATATATTATTATTTTTAAGACTTTTATAAAACCATGTTGAGGCACACTGAGTACAAAAGTTTGCAGCCAAGTGAATAGAAATATTTAAAAGACGAAAAATGATGTTGTTTGTTGGCATGGAAAAAGAAAGTTGTCCTGGACAGAGTTGAGACAGGACAAGAAATCAAGATACAGGCGAGGTTTGGAAGAGTCTAAGCTCACCAACAGGGAATAATTAACTATTTCATTTTAAACTCTTTATGTTTAAAATGGAGCCGGTTAATGGATGGAGTGAAGGAGTTTATGCAGAAGCCTGGTGATGATGGAGACTGAAACAAAGCTGATGGTTTCCCAAGGCGACCCTTTAAAGGAACGCTGAAAATATTCAGAGGAAGAAGTTAGTTGAGTAGGATCTTATCAAAAACTGTCATAATATTAAACTTTTGGGGGTTGATTTCTGACAAAAAAAAGCAATTTTTAAAGAAAAAAACGGAGTAAGAATGGACGATCATAACTACAATTTGCTAAGGAAAGGAAACAAACACTGAGCTACATTTTTCCTCTGATTATTATTTCATTCCACATGAAGGACACAGCTAAAAATAATGAAAGATACTGCAGCACCAACCACCTCATGTTCCCAGTTAGAAGTCCAATTGCTGCTAAATTCCCACAAGCCTCCCTCAGGGGAATGTGTCCGCTTGGATTCAGCGACTTGGAAGGTTGAAGCCGGAAACCCTAATGATTCAAGCCACAGCCATAAAAATCCTCCAACCATAGAGCTGTTTGTCTGCGAGGATGAGTCTTTTCACAGCCACGGTGCTCATTTGCCTCGCTTCATTTGGGTCCAACAGAGAGCTGCTCTAAAATCCAAGAACAGATCCAGCTTTCAGACTCAGTTATATTTCACCTTTTTTTTTCACTGATTATAAACTTTGCTTAACCTAATAGGAAACAGAAGGTGCCAAACTTGTCTCCAAAAACAACACTTCATGGGAATCAGTTTTAAGGAAAACCACACCACAAATCTGCACTTTATGGAAGAAAGTCTTTATGGATTTAGTGAGAGCGGGAAGAAGAAAGCTATTGTTGAAAGTCGTGTGTTTAGCTTGCCTCAGGTCCATCAGGGAACAAAGCAGACATTTAGAGGAGGATACTCATATTCAATTAAACAAAATTTAAAAAAAATTTTAGCCTCTGTGCTAAAAAGCCACAGCACACATCCCTGAACTTCTTCTCCCTACCAATAAAGTGGTGGCAGTGTTATGCTGTGGGGATATTTTTATTCTTTGGTGAAGCTGGAGTGAATGGTTGAAGGTGAGGGCTAAATACAAATGGAAGCTACATCGTTATTTGTAAAAAAAAAAAAAAAAAAAAAAAAAAAAAAATTTTTTGCCATTTTCTGTCTACTTTACAAATATGTGTTACTTGGTGGATGTATGAACACTCATACAAAACGCTCAGTTTTTTTTATATATATATATATATATATATATATATTAGTAGCTACTATTGAAGTTTTACAAGCAAAACAGGATGTCAAACATTCAAGGTTAAGAAATTATCACATCTTTGCTCTCAGTTTGTTTGTGTTTAATTAAACCTGTATTAGAGGGGAGTTTAGGTGCAGAAGGAAAAAAAAAAGTGAAGTAGATGTTGCATAAAAATCCGGAGCAGTTTGGCAACGTTTGGTAGAACATCTTGTACTGCAGTTAAAGCGGCAAGTCTTTTGGATCATGTTTCAACCACTGAAGCTTCTGCTGATTCTTATTTACTCAACAGAACAAGATCTGTCAGATTTGATGAAGGGGGGGGGGGCTTAAACAGCCATTTTGTGAAGAGCGAAATAAACAGGTGTCCTGTAAAATTAGGAAGTGTCAATCTGATTTTCTTTACTATTTTTTCTACATCATATGGTTTACAACCTGGTAAATAACTTATTTATATCAAAGGAAATCAGGTTTCTAGTTTTCTGGATGGAAGCTCCTTTCTCTCTCTGCAGTGTGTTGCTCTAACCCTTCCCTAACTGGAAGCTGAGCTGTAAAGTCATTTACTGACATCTCCTGACAGATGGAAGAAATACAACCTTGTTATGATGCACTGTCCAGTAATATAAACTAATGAACTGAGAAACTGTGTGGATTATGTTGCAGATATTTGAGACATTACATTTTAAACGATGTGGTAATAATAGACAAAGAGAAAAAAAAAAGGTTTCCCCCTTAAAGATCCCATCTTTTGCTTTTTTCCCCCAGATCTGGATCTGATCAGATTATCAAGCCTATCAAGCTCTGGTAAAAAAAAAAAATGCATTAGTTAATAGCTATTTATTTAGTTAATTGGGGAAAAAAAAAACAATCCTAAACAATCCTTAAGAAGAAGACCGCCCTGCCCTCAACAAGTAATCACTTTCTTGGGAAAGCCAAGTTCAATGCCAGGGGAATCCCAGATTACTAACTGACCAGAAAAAACTTCAATAAAATCACTTTAACAGATGCTGTTAGACAAGATAAAGTTGGGAACCCAAAAACGCCAACATAAGGCACACCGACCTAAAGCCTCGCCAGAAAGGAAAACAAATCTTCCCTTAGCAAAAAGTAGTTTATTCAAGTATACTAAAAGTATACTAATTTCATACTTAAAATCAGACAGTGCACCCAGAGTTTACTTATTCTAAACTATATTTCATATACTTAACAATAGTATAGTCAAGTGTACTTGACTATACTATTGTTTACTTTATTGTTTACTAAAGTATACTATATTTAAGTATACTTTAGTAAACTTAAAAATGTCCCAATTTAGTTCGAAGAAGTATTAATTTAGTAATACTTCAAGTACACTAAAAGTACATTGTTTGGTATACTTTCTAAACTTAAACTTATGCTTAAGTATTCTTAATAGAATTGACTTCAAGTATACTACTTTTTGCTAAGGGTTTGACACTTTTGCTCTAAAAACTGTGACATTCCTAAGGATTTAGGACCGAATTGAAGCGCAGTGAAAGCCATTATTTACCTATGGTAATACATGGAACAAAAGGGAACCTTCTCACCAACCAGAATTACTCCAAGATCCAATCAACAACCCATCCAGGTGGTCACAAAAACCAAGAACCTCTGTGGCACTGCAGGACTCATTGGTCTCAAATGGACTTCCTGGAGCAAAGAAAAAACTGAACGAAGGGGACAAAAATTCTCATCCACTAATCGCAACAAATTATCTAGTATATCTAGAATTATCTTCCATAACGTATTTTGTGGAATGACAAGCCAAAAGTGGAACTTATCAGGAGGCGTGCATGCTCTTATATCAGACCTAAAGTTGATAAGTTGTAAAGTCGCCATATTTGTTGGAACTATAAACGGTGCTGCCAGCAAGAGTACATCCAGAGAGAAGTTAGGCAGCGCTCAAGCTCAAGGACGTTTGGTTTAAACCGGAGGTCTTCAACAGGGGGTCCATGACCCCTAGGGGGGTCCAGACAGACATTACATGGGGGTGTTTTGCTTGATTACTTTTTTAAATATATATATATATATATATATATATATATATATATATATATATATATATATATATATATATATATATATATTTCTCCCCCCCTTCCTGCATTTTTTTTCCTCTAATTGAAATGTCTTTATCATTATCATGAATTCAACACAGTGAAAGAAACCGATAAATGGAGGCAGAAGATGTCTTTCAGGCATCAATGCTCACATTCAGCGACACACAGAAGCTCTTTCAAGCTGGGCACCGTTTCATTCACAACACCTGTCCCATCAACTGTTAAAAATGGAAGACAAAAAAAAAAAAACACTACTCTGCAAAGTGAGCTCCATTTATCACAAATACTTCATAGTACAATTTGCTTAAACTACATCTAAACTCGAGACGACAATTACATTCTCATATAGGATAAGGTTGTTTTAGATATTCACTTACCATCAATCAATTACTGACCTTATATTGTATTCGGTCTGTTTGTTTCAGTCTGGTATTTAAGACTGATGTTTTAAACATTTAGGTAAAACAAAAATATAGAAAAATGTCAGAAGTCTCCAGTGATTTTTTTAAAGCTCCATGGATCAGAAAGGATCAGTTGGAAATATATGATTAAAGAAAAAAAAAAAAATCACAAAAAAACCCCCAAAATGCAGAGCCATGGACCATTTAATGATCTTCAGAAGTAAGTTAAACAACCATTTATGTTACAGTTTAAAATGTCCTCATGGAGGAACAGCAAAATACACTCAAAATGAAGGTTGATCAAAAGACATTTTTCATATTAATAACTGTTTTAAGACTGTTTTTTTTCTTTCTTTCATTTGTATATCAAAAATTATAAGTGCCTTCAACATTACCATGAGAGTTTTTCAGCTTGCAGTCATAGAAATATTTACACCACAAAACTGACAAGCATGGTTTTACTTTCAGCATCGGTTTCACTCTTTATCGCCGCTTTGTTTTGTTGCACAAAACAAAAATAAAGACCCTGAATACAGACAACTGTAAAGTGTGTGAGTGTTGGGGGGTGGGGGGGGTACACAGAGTCACATAATAGACACATGGGTATTTACAGCTTGGCTCACAGAGACAGACAGGAGGGAGGATGGGGGCAGATGATCAACACATTAGTTTGAGTCACATTCTTTGCCTTTATGATCCTACCTTACAATTTAAGATTTAAAAAGAACATGACATACTACAGGTGGCGCCCTCTAGTGGCATAAAAAAATCTGGTATGAATTCTTCCGTATATAATCGGATGGATGGATTTCAGTCAGCAGGGGGCAGTACAGGACAAGGTGATTTTTAAAAGACAAATGCAACCTCTACAGTACAAAAAGTTCCTTCAAATGAATTTGCAGCCTGCTTGTTAAAAAGCACTGCAGTAATAGAATATCAACAAAAATAAAACAAAGACATGAATCAATGTGCCATCTGAACAGCAAAATACAAATTTAAATATGAAAATAGGTTTAGGTCACATATCTTTTTTTTTTAAAACACAGATGAGCATTTGCAACAGATATTTTGGCACAGAATCTTGTTTTTTTTTTTTTATTGTTTTTTTCTGCATATCTTCCCTCGGATTCACATTCGTCTCCCAACCAAAATAATAAACGATTAAAAAATAAATAAGAATGTGATAAGGACGAACAAAAAGCATACTTAAAGAAACAAGGAATTCACTTTCTGTCTTGTAAAATAATTTGCTTGGTCTCTCTATTTTTCAGTTTCAGTCTTTTTTATATATTTACATTATTTACAGTCACACAATTGT
This sequence comes from Cyprinodon variegatus, assembly GCF_000732505.1. NCBI lineage: Eukaryota > Metazoa > Chordata > Actinopteri > Cyprinodontiformes > Cyprinodontidae > Cyprinodon > Cyprinodon variegatus. The sequence goes on along the minus strand of NW_015151374.1, from coordinate 102,020 downwards.
CCACGATAACCTCGAGATTCCAGAAGATGCAAACGAAAGGAAAATAATTAAATAAGTCTCTTTTTTTTTTTTACCGTCCCCTATTGAGGCATTGCGCGTAAAATGTACAACTCCACGGGTCCCATCATGAGTTCCTTGGGGCAGGGAACACGTTGAGATGGAAACTCGGGTTTGGAAATGTCACAGAAACTTGCAGAAAGTGTAGGAGGAAACCATCATGACTGATGAAGACCAGAATCGCCTCCATCAATCCGTTGGCAATAGCTTCCTTTGACTAATCACTAGAATAAATTCATAACATGTATCAATTTATGCACAAATATGTACAGAGTTCATAAAATCTTGTCAACATAGTGCAATGAAATCTCAAGTTTAAAAAAAAAAGGAAACAAAAACATCACAATCACTTATGAGGGTAAAAAACGTCCCATCTGTAGGTCTGGATCCACAGCTTTATGAATGTCATGAATTACAAAAGGCTATGCAGAACAGCTCAAACATGAAAAAAGGAAAACTGCAATCCAAAATGATCATCAAAAATCACCGTTCAACCCTCTGCATCCTATTTAAAAAAGGTCTAGTTTTTGGAATTCATCATCACTGGGTGATTTAAGGACTTGGTGAAGTGAAGGAGGAAACAATTGTATTTTTTTCTGTTCGTCTTTTTGTTGTTTGTATTTTTTTTTTTTTTTTTTTGAGTCAAACTCATATGGATGAAAAATCTCCAGTTTCCAAACTGGTTCAATCCAAAAGGGCTGGTGTTGGCATTGTTCAGAAAAAAATAAATAAAAAAGAAAATGGAGGTAATCAATTAAACAGAGGCTATAACAATCATAAGGTGAGGGGAAATGCTGGAGATGCTGTTGAGAAGGTCCGGAGCCAGGCGTGAAAGATGGCTTTCCGAGAATTCACACGGCGGGAATATTTGCACCACATAAGCTGCCTGTAGTTGACATGAAAACAGTTTGAGAAGGAAATCATCATGAACAACAGCGAGAAGAAAAGCTGCAGTTTAGAACAAACCTGGTTAGAGCCGGGGTTGGGTACATTAATGATGCCAGCTGCCTGTTTGGCTTGCAGGTAAGTAATGAAGCCACTTTTCAAAGCTTGGGTTTGACCAAGGACATCTTCTTGGTCTCGACCACAGGGTAGAGCCAGGAGCAAACAGTAGTCATTTTCCATCTGCCAGAAATAGGTTCAAAAAGACATTTTACAACAATTCTATAAATCTGAGGATCCATGTAATCTATTCAATGCTTAATGTTTCTGGCTCTCAGCTAAAATACCAAGGTACTCACAGTCATCCTACGTGCTACGCTATCCAACTGGGAAGCCTCAAGCCTCATCCTCTGGACAATACGGAGAAGAGAACCTCCCTCCGGGGGTGGAAGGGAGCGCTGGGCCAGCATGGTGTTTCCAGACACAAAGTGTAACTGGACTGCAGCCTGGTCGTTTTTCAGCGCCAAGAGGCCTTGCCAAACTATAGGATATTTCTGGGGGGAAAAAAAAGATAAAACAGTGTTTAATTATTTCAATTAGAGCTTCTCCTTTGCTACAGATTTAAAATCATTTTTCAAATGTGATAACTAGAGTTCCACCTTAAAGGTCGAACTATCCAATGGGAAGTTTAAATCTTTCTCAAGATCTGTGAGTGCGCCATAAACAAGGCCTACCTGGTCTTTATTACAACTATGGAGTGGATTTTGTTCCATCAAATTTATCCAGAATTTACAAAATGAAAAATGTTAAAGTAACTTTTCCATTTTTTTAGATTTTTTTTTTTTTTTTTTTTTTTTTTTTTTTAACTTCCACTTGCAAATTGTGTTCTTTACTTGTGACATAATGGCACAAAATTCACCTCATTAAAATTTACTTTCATGTTGTAGATTTTCATGTGGGAGCATGACTCAAAGTTAGCTCTTTTCAGCTTCACTAGCTGTGCTTTCATTAAATATGCCGCAAACATAAGAAGTTCAGTTGAATGACGTGAAGAAGTTTGTTCACATGATAATAAACCATAAAAACATTCTGCATGACTGGATACAAATAGTGTCCCATTACAGTTTTGCAAAATACACCAATTTCAATAATCAGCCTCAACCTAGCTCAAAAAACATTTTGCACTAGCCTCTCCATTAAATAAAAAAAAAAAGCTCACATTCAAAATATGGCCATGTTTTAATGAAGAGACTTTAATTTTATAATTAGGCGTATTGTATTGCAATAGAAAATCTGCTGGTGAGGTAATTACGAAGGATGTTAGAGGAAACATTGAGATAATTAAAAGCGAATGCATTTTAGATTTTGTACATGTCTGCATTTCATTTAAGTTGTGGGTTAGAGCAAGAGGCTATAGCAAAGTTATTCAGTTTTATCCTTTAAAGAACTCAATCTGTGTGTGCAAAGGAAGATAAATGGTTTGGAAATTCCTGAGCTAGGGTAAAGATACTGCCCTTTTAAAAAAGCCAGCTGTGCTAACCATTCTAACCGCCAATGTTAATCATTTCAAGGCAGTATTGATGTCCTCCACATCCTAAAATTGAAAAAAAAATAAATCTTGCTTCTTTCTACAACACTTTGTGTGAAGTTGCCTCTATTCAAATATTGAAACTGATGACTGCTAAGACGGGTAGGGCAGATAGAATATGTTCATCCTGTTGTTATACCTTCTTATAGTTCAATTTTCAAACATACAGTCGTGGTTGAACAACATGCAACATACCATTCCATTAAAGACGGCTAAATAAATGTAAAGCGAAACAAGCAATAAGATATGTATATATAATAATATTTTTTCAGTTTGTGCTATTTGAATTACTAGTGTGAATGTATAATTTTCTTAACTGGGAGGGTATGCGAACTTTCAAGCACAACTGTATATGCTGATGGTTAATTTGTCTTACTTTTAACAGTTGAACCATGTCGATGGACCGATGTCCGGAATGTTCCAGCTTGGAATCATGTCGTAGCTGTTTTGGGCTTGATGAGGGCGCCGTTGGTGGTGGAGTAAGGAGGAAGGTGCAAGGGCCTTTCTGTAGCGACAGATCTGGCTTGTGAGAGAGACCCATAGGTGACATCAATGGGGACTGGTATGACGGAGAGACTGTCTCCCCTGATATTCGGGAAATGTGTGATAGTTCCGAAGAGGTAGTGTGACGAAGATGAGGGCTTTCAGGTGTGGAATCACTTCCTCCCCCATGTGGCTGACTTAATTTTCCTCTGGTTCCCAGCTCATGGTCCGTAGGGATCTGATTAGGAAAAAAATGAATCACGTTAACGAAATCAGGGCACAATTTGGGGTCATCTGTAAAAAAAAAAAAAACTATTCTCACAATTGACAGTTGTTACCTGTGTAGATGAAATGCCTTGGTTAGCCAGATTGTGTCCTGGAAACTGGGATGGGAAGCCCCGCATGTCTCGATATACTGAAAAGTTGCTTCCTCCTGGATGCATTAGCTGAACTCCGTGAGGGTGAGAAGACATCAAAACAGGGCTAGATGCATGGACTCCTCTAATTCTACTTTCATTGGGGCTTAAATGCATTAGCTTCCCTTCTGGTGAGTTGAGAGGCTCTTTTGCAGAAAAGTCTATGCCCTTTACCAATATAGGACTTCTTGACGGTCCAGAGATGTTGCTTGAAGATGTTATTGCACTCTCTGAGTTGCGGGACTGCCTTGCTTCAACAGATGCCTGTTCTCCTAGTTGCTGGTGCATGAGTAAGCGCTGGTGAATTTCTCTGTACTGGTCCATGCGAATGCCTGGGTGAAGTCCTCTGTGTTCACTATGTGCCACCATTACATCTGACGGAAGATGGGAAACTGAGGATCTACTATGAGCTTGGTTAAAGTGTCTTGGCTCTTCTTCACATGCACTGTTTCCACCAGCTGACATTGATCTTTGAGGACTTGAATGAGACTGTAAAACCATATCTCGAATTATATTAGGCTGTGGAGTATTTGAGCTTTTTGTAGATCCTGGATGCGAAGAAGGCAAGCAGTCTCCTCGCCTTCCATAATTTATCCCAGACAAAGATGTGCTGTTCATTCTGGCTTCATGAGCTAATGACTGAGTTACACTATGAGGCTGGATTATGACGGATGACTGTTCTGAGTGGGAGTGATGCATGCTGGAAGGGTACGTGGACAGCGCTGGCATACCTTGACTGAAAACAACAGATGTCCCAATGGGAGAGCTGCTGGATGGACAGGTTTTGACATAAGGTGACGGGGAATGACCAGCTGTTCGAGGAGAATGGGGTTCTTGCTTGAGGTGTAAACTAGACCGATCGTTTGTGTTGCCAGGGCTAGGACTCATACGTGTTCCAGGGATAGATGGGTGGTGTGGACTCATGACAGGACTTAAGTTCGACTGCTGAACAGCTTTGCTAATGTCCATCTTTTTTGTTAATGTCTCTGTCACTAATCCTCTTTTGCCATGCTGCTGCTGTATTACAGCTTGATTGTACATCAAAACTTGAGAGGAGCTAACAGGCGGCTGGAACATCTTCACAACACCTGATGAAGTTGTATGGTAGGGCGTTTCAGATTTGTCACATACAACACCTTCTTGCTTGATACTTGAAATAACAGGTTGAGAACTGTAGGACTGGTTGGTCAAAAGGACTCCTGTGTGCCCATAGCCAGCTGGAGTCGAAGGAGCTTTTGGGTTAGGTGACTGAGATGAAGTTATGATAGGGTCTTGCTTTAGCTGAGATTTGGGCACAGATTGTTGAAATTCCACATCACCAGGAGGAATCTGGCTTATTTTGGCTCTCATCCTGTGAGGTCCTTCTGTTTTTTGACCAGAATAACTCAGAACAACTACACCTTCTGATGTGTTCACCCTCAAACCAGGACTAGAACCTGTATGGTAGGGAGTAGACTCAACAACAGAGCGCCCTCTAGAGACATCATCTGGTATTTCCACACTATGGCAGCGGTTGTTCTCATTGGAGTTTGATCTAATTTTTTGCTTGGGAATGGTCAGACCAATACTTCGATTACTTAGCGAAATTCGTGGCGTTTCTTCTGTATCATAAGGCATTGGAATTCTACTTATTACTGAGGTAGTCGGCGACATAATTGTATGAGGTTTCTTTTCCCCACAATTCTGTTGGGATTCTGTAAGTGGGGATGGCTTATGGTGCAATGACTTAGGTGGGATTAGTGGCCTTTCTTCAAGATGTAGCTGTCTTGAACCAAGTGCATCAGTGGGATTTTCGTTCTCGGACATCTTTGAATGATCAGACAGTGCAGATGTTACCATAGTGGTAGTCATAGCATTGCTGTTGGTTGCTGACACATATTTGGGTTCCATTAATATTTTTCTCAGAGTACTGGAACTAGGATCAATATCAGAGGCCTTGGTGTCAGGAGGCATTGGGGGATTAGCTGCAGGGGTTCCAAGCGCAGTTGATGGAGGTATTGTGGGAGTAACTACTGTTACATGACAGGAAGGATTAACAAAGATCCTGCTTTCTTCAGATCGTTGAGGCCAGTCAGGAGAAAGTGGCATTTTGGCCGGTCGTAACAACGGAACATTAAGCTGGGAAACTGGTGTAGAATTAGTAGGGCTGAAGGAAAGACTACTTGATTCTACCTTTTGGAGAGGCTTTTTAGAAGCAGCGCTGTTGTTTGTACCTAAATGAAAGGCAGATTCTTTGGGAACAGGTTGTTCCACTTCAGGCTGCTCTGCCTCTTTGGGGTTGTCTACTGTTATAGCACTTGTAACATCACGTCTACAAGTTGCAACAGCTGTAACCACAGAAGTCACTGAAGACACTCCAGCTGAAACAGTCACTGCTTTTGAGTCAGCAGTTTCTGGATCTTCTGGGATCGACTCAGGTAACTTTACTGGTGATGGTTCTGACTGAGAAACTTCATCAGCAGAGTCCCCCTTTTTGCTAGCTAAACCTTTACGACTTCTTGATTTCTTTGGGGTTCTGGCTCTGACTTTATTTGTCTTCTTAGGTGGGTCAAGAAGAACTGGTTCATTAGCTGCCTTTAACTCTGTCATTAAAGGTTTTGGGCTTTGGGTTTGAGAGTCATCATCTAGGTCTCCAGCTAGGATATTATTAATGGCCATGTGTGTTTCTGGCTCCATGATGTCATTGGAGGAGGATGAGGTGGAGATCACAGATTCAGGGGTAGGAACAAGAGCAGAGTACGTAGGAGCAGCCGTGAAGCTATCTGCTTCTCCACAAGTTTCTTCAGCTGTAATGGAATCAATAGCAGCAGCAAGTTCTGTTTCACTGGCGGGATTTGCTCGCTTTTCCTCTTCAACTTCAACTTCTGGTTCTACTATGACAGGGGGCAATACACTAGGTTGCCCAGAAGGTGGTTCTTTATAAGGTCTTGGAGGCTGGTCAGCTGTAAGTTTGGCAATATTTTCAACTGCCTGCTCCAGCTCCATCTGTCGTGCTAAAAGAACAGCAGTTGGATCAGCAGGAGGTTCAGATTCTGATAGAGTGTCTTCGTTTTCTTGTGTATTAGTCTCTTTGGTATCTTTTGAAAAGTCCATCTGTGCTTCCTCTATCTCTTGCACCACAACCTTGCCTTTTGAAATATTTGCTGTAAAACTATCTGAATCAAGATCCTCTGAGCGAAGTAAACCTTTTACGTCATCAACACTAACCCGAATTTCCAAGTTTTTCAGACTGTGTGATTTGTCATCAGTTAACTGTTTAGTATTACGTTTCAACCTTGGTGTTTTAACTTTTACATTTTTTTCAGGTTGTTTTCCCCTCTCACATGAGCTGGTGTCTTTCTTCTCAACAACAGCCTCAGAAGTTTTTTCAACAGAATCTTTTTCTTTTCTGAGCATTGGCGTTGCATTTTCTGCCCTGTCTGATAGCTTGCCAGCAGGTTCTGTGTTGGCTTTAGGCTTAAGCTCTAATTCATCGTTGCTTGACTGATCAGCTTGTTCAGTTGACAATAATTTGTTCCCAGTTGATTTGTCTATTCTACTTCCCTTTTTGTTTGGAGTAGAGGAAGGTATTGAACTTTGTTGGAGTTTTTGTGTACGGGGTGAACGCCATCCCTCAGAGGGTTTCACAGCAGCTTCTGCAGTATTTGTCATCTCTCCAGCCTCTGTGTCAACTTCAGCTGTTTTCTTTTGGTCCCCTTTTACTGGTGATAACTCTACAATTCGTTTGACACCTCTCTTGGGAGGGCGTCCCCGCCTGGTATTAGTCTGAACTTGAACCTCTTGCTGTGTTTGGTCTTTGTCTGCCCCTCTTTTGCGCATGCAACGTGGCGACTCTGTTACCTCTTTCCCAGCTTGTTCATCATCATGTAGAGTGGCATAGACTGACCTCACATTCCTCCGTCGTGTTCTCCCAACAATCAAACTCGACTCAAGGTTTTGATCTGAATCTGATGCGTGTATGGGAGATTTTGATGTGTTTTTTGATTCATACAATTTAGGTGCTTCTGCTCTAGGAGACGATGCCCTTTTGAGCTTTTCTCTGTCAATCCGTTCACTTTTCCGTGTTGCAGGTTTCTCTTTGCTGATAATATTGGTTGGTTGTGTGTTACGTAACACAGCTTGGGTTTTTGCCCTTTTACCCTTGGTTTTTCTGCGAGTAGGTAATGGTTTCACTTCAGCCACTAGCTCTGGCATACATGGCTCACTATCTGTTTCAGTTTTCTGAGATTCCTCAAATTCTTCTGCGGTCTGGTTTTCAATATCAGGCTCTGACTTACTCACTTCAGAGCTTTTTTCCATATTTGAAGAATCAGAGCGAGCAATTTCCCTTGTGTCTTTTTCAAAGGCACTTGATAAACCAGCAGGTGTGTGAGGCTTGTCTTCCGCAACATGTTGCTCAACCACCAAACTATTATCACTTTCTGTTTGGGGTTCAGTTAACTCAGCTTTTATTTCAGTTGCAGAGTCAGGTTCAGAAACTGTAGGTGGAGGACTTATGGTTACTTCAGGAGAAGCTAATTTGATATTTTCAACAAGAGTAGAATGAGACGGGCACCCATCTACAGCTGGTTCAACTTTTTCCTCTTTAACAAATGACACTGATTGATCAGTGGATGGCGCTACAATTTCCTTCTCTGTTAAGGCTGTTTCTTTAGGAGAAGGGAGGAATGGTGTCATTTTTACACTTATTGGAGGGCTAACTGATTTTTCACAAGCCTTTGTGGGTGGCTCATCTTCCTTTTCAGATGTCACATGATCACAGCTCAAAGTTTCATCTTTTTTAATCTCCATCACTACAGGATCACTTTCAGGGTCAGGTGGGGGTTGGTCCTTATCTTTTTGTTGCTGTAGTTCTAAAAATCGACTATGGAAAAGCACAATGGGCTCTGTGGAAACATCAGCCCCTCCAGACTCTGAATGCGTTTCTATAGCAGCACCCTTTGTAAAAGGGCTACCACTCACAGTTTCGTAATCTTGGTCTTTACGTTCAAGGCGTTGCAGTCTGCGTGAATCCTGCTCAAAGATTGAGCTGTGCAAGAAACGGGAGGCAAATAATTCCTGACGTTCTTGGTCCTGTGGCTTGAGCTCCTCCTTTTTATCATGCAACTTTTCAACAGAATCTGTACGGATCTTCTTCTTTTTCATGTACCATGAAGGAATGGGTCGAGGCGCCAGCACTGCCTTATCCTTCTCGGAACAACTATGTGACACCGGAAAACGTGAGGGGAGAAAGGACCAATTATCTTCCCTTGATGAATACAAGGTCTTGGCTCTTTCAAGGAGTGCTTTTGTGTCAGGAGTTATTGTTTTGTCTAATGCAAAGGAGTAAAACTTATTTTTCTCCAAGGAGCCTGAAAGCTTGAGGTCTGTCATTCTCTCCTCACGATCTCTGAGAATGTATGACAGAGAACTACTGGATTTGGGAGAGATGTGTTTGTTGTCTCCGTCGTCGTCTGAATCAGACTGCAATTCTCCAGGCTCCAAATCTTGGCTAAGACGTTTGTGGATATTTTCCCGTTTAAGAGTGTCATTTGGGAATGTCATTTCCATTCTGAGAGAATCTGATTTTATTCTCCTTTCCCAATGTTGCATTACTTCATCATCAAATCCAAGCAAGGACGATTTTACCTTTGGGAGAAGATTGTTCGAAGACTGGAAATTTCTAGTGGTCAAACTGAAATGATTTTTTAACGATTCTGTGCGTGAATACCTTTCATCAGTCGAAGGGGAGGATTTTTTTTCCTTTTTTGCAACCGACAGGGAAATGCGGGAATCATCATCCTCATTTTCTGAAGACTGACCAGCTCCTATGGAAGATGGCATACCATAGCTGTTTTCATTGAATTCCTGGGAGCTTGGAAAGTCATTCTCTCGTTTTACTTTCCGGACGTCGAGGTCAAAGCTCTCAAGCTTTTTTCGTTTACTAGAAGAGAAGTCTTCATTGGCAATGTCCTGATTTAATTTTGCAACTTCATGCTGGATATAGTCCTTTTCTGAATCACAAGCCTCATTATTTGGCGACCTTTCAAATTTGACAATTTTATCAGCATCCCTAGGCTTGGGTAGGAGCCATCGACTTTGCTCAATTTGTTTTGCGCAAACAGACTGGTTAATGTTCACACAATGTTCATCGCCATCATAGTCTCTGCACTTTGCACTTCCCAGTTCATTTTCAGACAAAAGCTGTCTCTGTTCCTTTAATTCATCCATATCAAAGCTGCCATCATCTAATATCTTTGTGAGACTGGAGCAGTTTTCAGCTTTTAAACCCTCCAAATCCATTCTGAAGAAGGGAGAATTATTTTGTGATGTAGAGTCTTCAAGCAACTCTCCAAAATGCGACTGCCCCTCCAGAGGGGGGCCTGGAGGTTTGCCTTCACAGTCCCGTCCATCTTTAGGACTGGTAACCGAAACCATCCGGACAGATTTATCCTTGTGTTGTTCTTTTTTATGCAACCCTCTGATCAAAAGGACTTTCTCTAATCCTGTATCCTTTGTGTTGTTCCACAGTTTGTAAAGTCCAGCCTTACCAGCATCTTCTTCGTTAGATCTCCTTTGACGATCAGCTCTTCCACATTCTTCAAAACGCCTTTTTCTTGCAGCCAAACGATCAATGTCCAGAGCAACGCTATTATCAAATCCACACTCTGATTTTCCATGTTTTTTGGATTTAATTTTACAATCCTTTTCAGTGATCTCTATTAGACTGTGTATATTTTTTTCTCTGGGCATCTTCCCATGCTTCTCACCTTTGGATGATTCTGAGCGGAATGAAGGACTTCTCTGGTCAGCCGTGGGCGATGCCAATTTGGGACTGTCACTGCCAGCCCTCAATGTTTGCTTTTCTTGGACAGTATGACCAATCAGTTTTCCTTCTTTTTCTTTAACACGTGTTAACTGCACCACACAAGGCAGAAGGTCTAACCTCGTTTTGCTGGAGCTATCCTTTGAAGTTTTACTCATCTTACCCCGTAGTACTGACTCAGGGCTAACGTCTCTTTCAAGTTCTGGTTCTATTTCCAACGTCTGAATGGTAGGTGATGTGACTTTGAGTTTTTTAAGCCTTTGCTTCTCACTTTTTTCTTTATCCCCTCGCTCTTTTCGCCCGGTTCTCTTCTCCTTTTCAACCACACTTGGTCTCTCAATTTCAAAACCACGGTCCTTCTCAGGTTTATCAGTTTTATTATATCTTTCGGCACGCACCTTTTCCAGTTTTTCAAATCTAGGAGGGGAGACTGAACTGCAGCTGCCACTTCTGTCAGATGATCGACAGCAAATCCTCCGATCTGAATCACTCGGTATTCTCTCAGAGAGTGAGGGCGATGCTGTGGGGCTGACGGGACGGCGAGTGGAGATGTGAGAAGGGCTTTGGCTGCGCTCTATGGTCCTCCTTCCATGATCGCGTCCACGATCTGTCTCAAAACGCTCCCTCTCTCTTTCTCGCTCCCGCTGCAAGTAGCTGTATTTACGGATGTCCTGTTCATAAGGATCAGCTCTGTATTCCCGATAATCTCTTGGGTCCTCAAAGTACTGGGAATCATAGTAATCCGCTTGATATGGGTCCCACTCAGTGTAGAACTCTCGACTTCTAGCCGGGTATTTCCTCCGTGGATCATCAGTATACGTTCCAGGGGTTCTAACATTTTCGTAATATTGTCTCTCTGTTTGAAACTCATATTGGCTTCGTCGATCATCTCTGCCAAAAAAAAAAAATCTGTTTAGTTTTAAGGATGAAACAGTATTAAGGACCAACTGTCCTGAAAAAACACAAATGATACAAACCTTCTTTCAGAAAGAAACTCATAAAACTCTCGAATATCTTGCCCAGAAGCCTGCATTGAACGATAAAAAGCCATCTGACTTTCCTGATTTGCAAAGTCCACCTAAAGACAAAAAACAACAGCCAGGGTTAGTTCACAAAGCGCCGAGATTAAAGGACACACTTTCATATTGTGATTTCTACTCTTCCACTCGCCTTGATTTTATTGCCCCCTATCTTCCAGCCCTTTGTGTCTTTGACAGCTGCTTGGGCATATTCAATGTTGTTGTACAGGATAAGGGCCATTCCTTTCATTCTGTCAAGTACTACCTATTAGCGAAAAGAAGAAACAAAAGAGAGAATGGTCAAATTTCTAAAAAAAAAAAAAAAAAAAAAAAAAAAAAAAAAAAGAGGGGTTGACTGTAGGGTTCCAGAATAAACTGGCTTACCTTGACAACATGCCCATAGCGGCAAAAATGGCGAGTGAGAAACTGCTCTGTTGTGTTTGCAGCCAATCCATCCAACCAAACACAAGTTGTGGGCATGCTCTTCCCAAAGCCCAGCTGAGAAAAAAAAAAGTTGAAATATCAGACTGGAAATTGGAATGAAATAGAATTATACAAAAATGACTAAATGAAATCCACATAAGTCTCACCTTCAGTCTGTTGTTACCAAGATACTCGCCATCCATCTTTTTCATGGCCTTGCAAACACTGGCAATGTCGCAGTATTGCAGAAAAGCATACTGTGGGGCTCCATTCACCTTCTTTATGTCGATGTCCTTAAGGAACAATAACAAAGAATATCTTTCAGAAAACACAGCTATGTTGGTATGACTGTTACTGAAAAAAATAAGATTAAAGTAAAACAACCTACCACAATTTCTCCAAAACGTTGAAAAATGTTTAGCAGATCATGGTAAGTGGTGGTCTTTTCCAGGTTTCCAATAAATAATGTCCGGGTAGCTTTTGGATGGAACTCATCAATCCTCTCGTCCAGCGGTCGGAATTCGTTTTCACTTTCTGTCTCTGTTAGATAAAGGTGTGTGAGCAAGAATTACATTTTTTTTGCAAAGTATAGATGTAAGTATAAATGTAAACTCACCTGGGCCATTCCAGGCTGTGACATCAATTTGCATCCCAAAAAATAGCTTCCCCTTGGAGGCGCCAAGTGCTTTCTCTTGGTCTTCTGGTTGGCGGAAAAAGACAAGCCCATAGCGCTCCTCTGAAGCTCCATGAATTTGAACAGATGTAACTTTTCCATGTTTTTTGAATTCATGGAACAAACCATCCTTAAGGCTTGTATCTGTAGCAAACAAGTAAAAAATGTCTTACTATGCATTACCATTTATTTAACATTCACTTGTCTACATTAGCAGGGCTATACCACGTACCTGTCGAGCGCACAGGAAGATTTTGGACCTTGATGCCAAAGCTTTTACGGGGTTCGTCCTTGTCAAGGGAGGATAATGGAAGAGCTGATGGCGCAGGAACAGCAGCCGACTGCACTGAACGGGCCGGGGAGTCATCACTTGAGCTACTGCTCGATTCACTACAGCAAAGCAAGCACATAAAATACAAAGATTTAATGCATTCTGCTGCCTTTTTAAATAAAAGCCTATGCTGTGTCATCTGGTTACTGACTTCAGGGAGTAGGATTGTAAAAGGAACTGCGTGCAAATAAGACTGAGCTTGAATGTCACTGTGTTGAACCTAACTGTAACATGGTTGAATAAAAATGAACAGCATTTCATTAAAGTAGATTTTTTTTTTTTTTTTTTGGTAATGTGTTAACATTGTTATGAATTATAGTGATGTAAATAACTGGGCTGTACAAATGCAACATTTTTGAAGTAATGCTTAATGAGAATACTCATCAGGAGAGCGGGCATCTCATTAGTTTAAATGAGTCAACTGGTGTTTTGATTGAATGAGTCTCGCTTTTCATTACTGAATAGCAGAAGCTACAAGGCATTTGAACGGAACATATAAAAAAAAAAAACATTGCTGGGTGCCATGCCTTATACTGGTTGGAAATGCATTAAGGATTTTTTTGTTTTGGTTCTTATATCACAGTGATGTTAAAATGCCATCATCTCACTTTGTAATACTGACAAAAAGACAAGGACTTTGTTTTCATTCTCTTCAAATTACAGTATGGAACGATTTTTAAAAAGTTGCATACTATTGGATGTCTAGAGGTCTGAAAGTTCTTGCAATGCGGTTAAAACTGATAGTGGCAAATAAAGAAAAATAACCATAATCCATTCTCTGTTAAGGGGTTATGATCAACTTTTCTATTCTTTATTTCATTTTTAAAAAATTGTGTAACCTGTGAAGGGGAAAAAAATGCAAAAGTGGCGAATTTCTGTCTGCCTCATGCACCTACTCAGACAATTCCCATGTCTGTCTCAGCTTTCTAGGCCCTCTGCTGTTTGTTTCCTTCTCACTTTCTCCTCATGTGCTCAGACGCTCCCGGAAGTGCCGCTGACGGAGCCTGGCCTGTGGGAGTGGGCAGGCAGCCAGCACTGGCCAGAAATTTCCAGTTCCAACTGGATCTCACGGAGGGGGGTGGGGGTGATGGGGGGGCGGTTGCAATTACCCATACACAGAGGTAGGCAGTGCGAAAAAGGCAGCTGCCATCTCCTGATATCCAACCCCTACTTCCCGGTCAAACCACATGTGTCGCTACATCTCTTTCAAAGCCCAGCCAGTAGTGAGACAGTCAAAGGAGAAAAAACAACTGGAGTGCAGCTAAATTCCCATGAAGAGAAATCAGGCGTTACTCTGATTTCAATCATTTTATAAAGCACTAAAATCACATTTAAGTAAACAACTTTAAAGCATTTCAATAATATAAAATGTATTATTACTCCTCTGTAATTTATTGTAATGTTTTTCCATATAAACACCAATCAGCTAATTAATGACAAAAGAAATTATTTTCTGTAATGACCTGTGCTATATTTCTGCATGAAAAAAGAGCTTCTGAAATCGACAACAAACATTTCATGGATTTTCCACGAGGCGTTTTGTAGTTGGGCCAAAGTTAACAATGATTTAGAGGTTGTGGCCATCGCTCCACACATCAAAAGCAGAGGGACACACAAACCTTTGTCCTCAAGCACCAACCCCATGAGGCACGTTAATTCACAACATAAACTTGGCTAATCAAAGTGGACTTTAGCAGCATGCAAATGTTCACGACACAATGTGCCATTAAAATAGTTAACCAAACACCCCTTTACAACTCTAAAGGAAATCCAACCAGCAATACAGACTAGAGTGAAAATATTTGGAAATCGGATACTGCATTTACGCAAATGGAACTCTAACTAAGGGTTTGTTTATTGTCATAAGAAGGATATTTCCATGGCATGATATGACTTCGGCTAAAATTCAGACCTCCGTATACCTCAAGTGAGGTATTTCTCCTGTAGCATCCTTAAGGTACCTTCCCTTTTTAATTGTGCCAAATCTTACAGACCCACCATTATGATAAATCAGTGCCGCCAACCGTGCACTAATGCACGATGATTTAAACTGCATTATGCAGACGACACTGGTATGTGGTTGTGATAACTCCTGAGATATACAGGAAACTGAAATGTTGCTATGGTCACTGTCACTGCCTTACTGTTGTTTGATTTAGTTAGAACACTGTAAAAAATCACAGCCAAAGATTGCATCAGAGACACAGCAGGGTAGGTTTCACCTTGACAAGCAAGACCCGGATCATAGGATCTTAGTATATAAGTAAATCTGCTGTTTTAGATTTAAGTTTTAACTGTAATGAAGACCCAATAATATAATCACCAAATATAATCATAAAATTTACCATCTTTAGGACACGTTAGAGGCATTAAAAATAAATGTAAAAAAAAAACATATTCTTTCCTTGTGTGTCCATTACTAAATAAAGTTTTAGGCTTCATGACTTGTTTAATCATGCTGCCTTCCTAATGATAAAGAAAGCATTAAACAATGTTACCTTTTGGACTTTAACAACTAGAATAAAGTTTTTATAAATCTTTATACATACTCCACAAAAAACAAGAAAATTTATTTTTTTCCAGCATATCTTTCCAAAAACAATGACTCCACTCTGTTGCTTGAAGTTCACCCTGGTTTGGGAGTTAACGGCATGTTCTTGACGCTGTCGGAGCGAATACATTTTTCTAATGTGGTGTCTGACAGCTTTTTTATCCCTGGGCCAACGTGATCCTAGCTAATGTGTCAAAAAACTTCAATTTTGCTCTATAAAGAATTCCCATGAATCCTCCATTTAAAATCCATGAAATAGCCATTCGGTTTATCGCATCTGGGATGGTGCAAAATAGAGTCGAAATGCAAGTAGTTTTAGCGGCTCAAGGTAAGCTAGGCAAAGTTTTCTCATCACCCTTAGAAACTTTGCCAAAAAAGCTGCCATAGCCTACAAACTATTCCAATGCAAATCTTTAGCTTCTTAGTGGCTAAGATCTGTCATCTTAGTTTAATGGGCAGTTTTTCTTCATTAATCCCTGTCATATGTATGAGCTAATGATCTTAAAGTCGTAGGGAAGCGGCTGTTCTAACCGTTGCAGTTCCAAATTCTCACGAGTGGTGCACGACTTTACACAACTGAATAAAGTGAATGTGATCGGGCGATTATCAAGGGGGCGGGATTGTTGTGGCGGAAAGTTCGCAAGCAAGTTTGGTTGTGGCCAGTTTGTCGGGAGCGTCTTGCTAACCAGTTAGCAACTTAGTACTAGTAGGTTCCCAATGGGAAATTCCATTGGGACCTAGTAGCACTAAATTGGTGACTTAGAAACGACACTGTTAAGGAACACTATGGACAGAGGAATCATGCAAGAGGAGGAGAGTTTTGTGTCGGAGGTTGTGGATGAGTCTCCTCTGTCATACATTTTCTATTTAGAGGAGGAAAGCGGGGGCAAAGTTGTTGTGGAAGAGGACGCCAGGGCGGCAGAAACTTGGTTTGGTGTAGAAGGCTTACAGCCGTACATGTTAGAGCCCTTGCCTCGCAACGCTGCCAGCTCTGTTAGCTCTAAGTCCTGCTGAAGACACAGTGGTCAATCCCCCTGAACACTGGGACGGAACACAATGGTAAAGTAAAAAATTTTTTCAACCATTGTGTATATTAGCTGCGACATATGAATCAAGATGCTATGACAGAAAAAAATTGATTAACAAATGACCGTTGATATATGATTGGCCAAATTTAGGTGTACAAGCTGACGTATAACTGGCCTGCATAAGATAAGTTAAAAAAAAAACAACACAGATTTTAAGACAGAATTTTTTTTAAAATAGAAATGTTCAAAATTTTGGGACAATATTGTCCAATAAAGAGTACATTTATATACATGTTCAAGCCAGAATGATTTGACATTTAAAAACTACTTCCTTACTACTTTAAAGCACTCATTTTCTTATCCAGGGTACATATAGATAACTTATCATACAAAGTAACATATTGACACCAACTGGATAACAGGAGACATGTTGAGCTTCCATGTCATTGTTGTCTAAAGACTGTCTTTACAGTCGTTTGATATGAGATTGCTTTTAGGCACCATTAGAATAAAGGTCATGACCTCCTGAAAATAGTAAGCAAAAAAACAACAATATACAGTTTAAACATGTCTATGTTAGTGAATACCTGCTTTTACTTAAAAAAAATGCATGCGAACTAGCAGAAAAATAACACCTAATAAATCTAAACCAAAATGTTATGATTTACTGTATATCTAAGATAGTTATATGTTTTTAGACTGTATGATTACATTAGTTGTTCTAAAACTGTGTAAATAAGCACCAAGGTTGCGGATGAAAACAGTTTTTCGTACAATTAATTTGTAAGACACTGTTTTACGTGACTCTTCACTGACTGCAGTCCAGTTTTAGACATGTTGCACAAGCGTGTTTAAAAATGGGACCAATTTAAATGAGGTCTTGCATAATTTCTCGTGGTTGACATTGGCTGATTCAAGCATTTTGTGAGAAAACAACACTGTCCTAAAATGAGCATACAATACATGATCGAATATCTTGGCATAAAGTTGAGTTTAATCTCACGAGAGACCGGAAACCTGAGGGTATATTTCACTCACCTGCCACTTGTACTGCTGCTGGTACTGCTGACTGAGTCTGAGCTGGAGGAGCGGCTGCGAGAGCCTGACCCACTGTGGGAGCGTGGAAGACGGGAAGCCTGAGTCACTAGTCTCTGAGGCGAGGGATTTCGCGAATGTGTTGAGTGTGGAGATCGGCTGCGGCTGTGACGGTACGACCTCTCCACCCGCCGTCCCCGGTCTTCCCGGTAAAGGTCCCTGTGAACCACACTGGCCAAAGTAAACGGTTCCCTGGAGCGAGACTCATAGCGAGGCTCTGGTGCCTCAAACCGACAAGGACTCCTGCTGTGGGAGCGGTAGAAGCCGACCCCGCTTGAAGTAGATCCTCCGCTTCCTGCCGTCGAGGCCCCTGCTGATCCAGCAGTTCCCGTATTTCCAGAAACAGGACCAACTATAGTTCCACTGACACCTGAAGACACAGCGGTACCACTTCCACCTGCGGTGCCAGACCCACTTACGGCATTACTAAGAGTCCTGTCTCTTGCGTCACGGTAATAGTCTGTTTCATAGTGCCGTTGACGGTCGAAACTGCTACCAGGGCGCTCGTGATGTCCGTAGGTGCTGTGATCGTACGGCCGCTCGCGACCCTCTGCAGTCCTAACAAACACGAAGAGAAACCCAAGTTACTTTGCAGTTTTATCATTCAAGATCGGTGGACAATCAACAATATAGGTTATATAGAGTAAGGGGTTGCCATAATTAGACACAGGGACAGACAGAGCAAAATGTTTGAGAAGGTTTTAAGAAAGATTTTTGCATTTCAAAGGGAAATGAATTATTGGTCTACCAACAAAACTAAAATAAATGTTCAATAAGCAACTGATAAGACAAATTATGATCAGGTCTGTTATCGCTTTTAATAGGACATTAGACTAAATTAGACCCATTTGTCTTCATATGGACGAATAAAATTGACTTTTTACACATTGTTATGTGTTTTGAGATTACATCTGAATAATTGATAATATATTAATCCTCTGATCTTGGCTGGCGAAGAATCAAAATACTTTGACTGTACTTTTTAATATTCAAATGAAAGGAATTTCAACACACCACACTAAACTAAGATTTGCTTTGTACATGAGACATTTCTTCTTAATGCACTACTACGAAATATTAGGTTATTTAAAAGGCATTAAGGAAGTGTTTAAAGATCATCTAATCATTCTGGTTTATTATATTCTAAACTAGAAAAAAGCCATTTTGACTTTTCGTGTAAATTTGCTGGGGATTTTCTTGGCCAACTGAACCAAGTTGTGAAAAAGCTGCACGGTTTTTACCTCTTTTAGTTTCTCTAACAAAAACAAAACTCTTCAAACCATTCTGTGTTATCTTCATTAAAAAATCCAGCAATCAGAATTGAAATTGCTATTACAAGTGCTGTGTCATTACGGGAGTCATATTACAAAAGTCTCCATAATAAGCGGGACAGGACAGCAATTATTGCTGTTTGAAATCAGATTTAATCATCAGCAGCAAATTAGCTACACTGGCGCAACACAAGGCTGAATTTGGTTTTATCCACAGACTCTAACTAAATCCATTTTAGCAGGAATTTCCATAACAAACTAGTGATCAATTCAGGTAGAACAGGAAAAATAAAAGGTATATGGAGTTTTTAAGGTTTAAATGCAATTTGATCATTTTGAAAACAAAACAACGGGGACTCCTTCATTATACAGAAAAGCCTTTTTGGCTTAAACAATCAATTGCCTACCCTACAAGTAAACCAATCCCAACAAAGCACTTATACAGACAACAATACTCTAGGGGTTAGCACTCCATATGGTATGCTATATGTAAAGAAAGTATTACATACAACCATATATACAAATAATTTTTATATCCTACGTGTTTTTAGGTTTTTTTACCTTAGTCCAATAATAGTGTAATTATTCAGGTGAAGTTTATCTCTACACTGTAGAAATCTAACTAACCACATCAATGCCTGGGCCTCTGAGGTATATTTATACTA
>NW_015151374.1:79331-82154 GCF_000732505.1 Cyprinodon variegatus | reverse complement strand
GCAAAAACCTGGATCGGGACATCTCTAATATATACATACATATATATATATAAAAATAAAAGTGTGTGTGTGTGACTTAGATTTTATTTAGTCATTTTGTGAATACGAAAAAAAAAATTTGTTTAGTACTTTTTCCTTTTTTTAAAAAAGTGCAGTCTTGATAAAGGTAGGCAGCAGTGATACAGACACTGTGATGTTTTTATAAATATATATATATATATATTTCTTTATTATTATTATTTATATATATATACACACCACTATCTTTTTTTACATGTGGTGTTTGTGTAAGAAATGGATGTTACCCAAATGCTATATAGCAGGGTTGCTAAAGTCCAGTCCTTAAGAGCTACTATCCTGCAGCTTTTTAATGCATCTCATTTTAACACACCTGAATCAAATGAGTGGCTCATTACCATCCCTCTGCGGAGCTAAATATGAGGATTGAGCCTTTAAATTCAGGTGTGTTAAAAAAGAGAGAAATATAAGAGTTAGAGGATTTTAGCTTTTGAGGACTGGACTTGAGCACCCCTGCTATATAGCATAGGATATAAAAAAAAAGATCCACTTTAAAGATCTACTTTTGAAAGATCTAAATAAAGATCTACTTTAACAACCAGCAGATATGAGGTATAAGAATCTAGTAGAATGGCCTGAGTAGGAAATATTACTAAAAAATAAATAAATAAAATAAAATCTGGTGTTTTTCTTTCTAAATTTATGCAAAGTACAAACAGGAGACTGGCCTATTTTTACATCTGTGGACTGGATGTCTGTCGCACTTATGGGCCGCTCTCACGCCTGCTGCAGTCGGTCGTATTGATCAGAATAGATGTGCCGTGTTGTAGCAGCTGCTCCACATGTTACAAATTAAGTGTAATCTGAGCTTGCATTTAAAAAGGATTAAATGTTTTGGGTCTTTCCGTTGTAACAAGCATGATGACAAAAAGAAAGAAAAGAAAACACAGCTTTAATTATTTTCCAAAGGTGGATCCATCCTACTATCCTTACGCCTAATTTCTCTTATTCAGGGTTGCAGTGAGCTGGAACAGAAGCCTCTGCACAGAATGTACCCTTAATGGTTTTTTTATTTATTTGCTTCTTTTATTTCTGACTAGTTTTAACTCAAAGCTGTATTTTTTGATTGGGCGTGTACAGACAGATCCTTTTCAAATGAACAAAACAAAACAGAGGTATTTGGAATAAACTTATTTTCTCACCATCAGATATTAGAAATTCCCTTTTTTTATGCTTTAACGTGCTTTTATTTTTACATTTCCATTATTTTTTTTATTATTTTTTGTAAGATGAAAAGAGAGAGAAATCTAAAGGATTGTTCCAGATCGATTCAAATCCAGCAGCTTTTCATCCTACAGGCATATTTAATTATAAATCTCTGCCTGCAACCTTTGACCCTTTTGGAAATCAATAAAATGTGCAGTATTAAAGGCGGCTGATATATTTCTGTAACACAAGCATCTTCCTAAGCGTCACCAGGTGCCATGTGATGTCCTGAAGAGGGATTTTGGTAAATGATTAGTGAGCGCTCAACTTGGCCTTTGCACCTGACGCCAACATTTACTGCCTTTGAAGGAGGACTTTGGTAGAACCCTTTGTACTAAAAGCATAAATCCATTTATGGCAACTCTTTATACTGATATGGGCGCACTTTAAAGCTAAATATTTTGGATCATAAACACAAGCCTTGCATAAAAAAATGAAACACTGTGTGAACTTCATATACTGCCCTCGATTTTCCAACTAATTTGCTTAAGGAGGCAGGCAGCGAGTCTTTTTCAGAGCGCCATACATGAAAAAGTACAAGAGGTCAGGGCCATGGTCTGCTTCAGCCTATTCAATTCGATCGTCTGCGTTTGGATTCATGAATAACATGTATGGCACAAGGATGTCTGCTGTGAAATTGATGGATTACCCTGACCCCCAGATGCTCTCCAAAATGGTAATTTAATGGCACAGGCCAAATGTTTAACAGATATCCTTCATTTTTACATCACCAAAACAAAAAAAAAGGTTTTACATTATTCATAGAGCTCAAAAACAATTCAGTTCAACTTCTTTTTTCTTTTTTTTTCTACCTTCGGAGAGAATTTGCATCAGGGAGTGATTATTAGTCCACTCGGGTGCATGCTAAGCACATCAACTGTTTTGGTTTGACGTGAGCAGCATATTCATAAGGATTCATTCCTGCTGCATGATTAAAAAGCAGCCCCATATATAATGTCTCAGTCATATAGGAACAAAGCATTTCAAATAATCATACCTAGTCACCTGCTCGGCTTGACAGACTCCCACCCTGCTGTTCTTACATACTAAATAGCAATCTATGGTGATACAATTGTATGATATTAGCAATGAAATAAACCCCGTTAAAGTATTCTCTCAGGAAACATCCATGAAATTGAATTTGGAAATAAACCAGCTGAAACGAGAGTGTGTCTTTTGTGCCCATCCGGGTTATAAATCAGAGTAATCCATCAAAATGACAATTTGGTGAGCCCTGTGCTAAAATGGATGTTGCGCTCGACGGCTCGCGACATTACCTTATGCTATACAGTAAAATCTGCAGCCAAGAGGAAAACAACACGAGGAAAATTATATTTTAAAGCTCCAAACATAATTTCCAATAGAAAACATTCTTTAGCATTATGTATGGGAAAAGCAAACCTAAGACACTTCTTAAAAGCAGGATAGTAAGCGTATATATAGGGAAGTGTTAAAAAGATAGATAGATAGATAGATAGATAGATAGATAGATAGATAGATAGATAGATAGATAGATAGATAGATAGATAGATAGATAGA
>NW_015151374.1:70373-79226 GCF_000732505.1 Cyprinodon variegatus | reverse complement strand
GTTTTTAATTTTATGAGATTTTATTCTGTAAATATCTAATTACACCAACGAATTAAAAGAAAAGAGAAAAAAGACCAAGAAACCAAATCCTAAAATAATTGTATCTACTCATAAGAGTAACATAATAAGTGCTCATTGCTTTTTTTGAATTATTTTTACTGAATTGAAATGTGTTTTATATTTATGTTTTGTGTTCGGCCATTTGGTTTAGGTGATTAAGGTGCTTTATATATAAAATTGTATTCAATAATTGAGTAATTCTCATTATATAACAGCTAATATAATAAGATCTTAACATTTTTGAGGGTTTTTTGTTTCGTTTTGCATTAATTTGGCCAAACCTCAGGGTAGTTATTCACATCTTTTGTATGCCTTTCAACATCTT
This sequence comes from Cyprinodon variegatus, assembly GCF_000732505.1. Taxonomy (NCBI): domain Eukaryota; kingdom Metazoa; phylum Chordata; class Actinopteri; order Cyprinodontiformes; family Cyprinodontidae; genus Cyprinodon; species Cyprinodon variegatus. Next base: position 78,841 of record NW_015151374.1, on the reverse strand, counting down.
GATATGAACTCCTCAAAATACTCATTTAGGACAGATTTTAAGCTGGTAAGGTTTTACCTGAAGGCCTGTGACCCAAAGGTGGCCTATTAATTCTTACAAGTTTAACTGTGCGTTTGTACAGCTGTTTAAATAGATACATTATAAAACTTGGTTGAATTTAAAGTAAAAGATTTAATGCAAAAAGTAGTTTGTCAAGAATGTATAAACTGACATGTATAACTAATTTAACTATCCGTCTAATTACTGCATCCCTTCTCTATTTAAGTGATACTGGGAGACTTCAACACCTGCGTTGATTAAGGTTCCCTCAGAGACAGAAGAGCCGGGGTGGGGTGGGGAGGTGGGGAGGAGCTGAGGGTGGGGTAAAGTGAGAATAGGAAGAAATAAAGGAAAACAATGCAAGGTAAAATAACACTTTTTTTTTTTTTTTTAAGTAATCAATCTATGAACCAGCTACTTTGGTTAGTGAGGAAAATGGAGAGAGACAGGGATTCGAACTAGGGGGTTAGAGAGGACAGCTAAAATACACAGGGCAGGGCATACCAACCTTTTGAGAGAGTGGTAACTTGACATATAATTCCAAATACAATTTAGGGAGATAGAACTTTGTGAGCAAAAACTGGGCAAAAATTGTTGAGTGGAGGTGGAACAAAAAAAAAAAAAAAAAAAAAAAAAAACTTTAAAAAAAAAAAACTAAAAAGCAAAACTGAAGCGTAAATGTTCACATTTCAAAACGTAATCCCCATTTTTAGGCCGCTCTGACTGTCTGGTTTGGTTCGAATAATCCGTCAGTGATCCAATTTAAGGTTTCCTTTTTTTATGATGGAAAATGTCTCTGTTCACATATCCGTTTAATTTTGATGGAGAGAAAAAAAACGTGAGACTGAAAAGTCCAGTTAAATCCAAAAAACCATCTTCAGGACGTTGACCAATGAGTCGGCAGTTTCTTTGCAAGTCCTAACATCCAGCTTGGTACCAATGTCCATATCTATGAAGTAGTCACTCATTTTGCACCTCAGGGAAATTTCACTAGGACAGATTAGGAGAAAAGAAGCTGTAATCCAGATTAATATTCTTCCATTCCACGGATAGAGAGCAGCAATAACAACTCAGGAACTCCTTGATGTTTAATGTCCTTTCTTCCACAATTAGGAGACTGTGCACTCTCCAAACTTGAGGTCCTCTGCGAAAGTTGCTCCACAGGTGCAATTTAGTCCTCGAACTTTGCCCGGTTCTTTAATTGTATCCAGGGTTTAGTTATAGTTCCACAGTTAGAAGAGGAAACGTTAATCCACAAAGGCGAGGTAGGTTTCCTCCATTAGAAAGATTAGTTAAAAGCTCCAATCAAAACTTCCAGCTGTCGTCTTAATTTATATGATCCAAATATAGTCCAAGTTCAGCTTCTCCAAAATAAAAATAAGCTCCACAGAAAAAACAAAAAAGATTTCTTTTTAAAAAAAAGGTCTTTTGCTCACTTGTTTGTGTTGTCTCTACTGTGCTGACTCATCAGTAGAGGTCTCCCATTGCTCAATTTGTATTGCCCTGATTAGATATAATCCCAAACTCAAACGAATAAAAAAAAAGTACACAAATAAATGGAAAAAAAGGAAAATGCAAACCATACCTTTAGCATGAAGGCATATTCTTCACGAGTCATGCCATTGTTAATCCAACAGTTGGGAATAAACATCCTGTGTAGGGTATCCACATAACTCCAACCCACGAGAGTAGTGAGCACCTCCGTGAGGTGAGAAACCAGATCAGACTAATCCAAACAATGGCTCTTAAACATGTAATGTGTCTCGGTTGGTTTGTTACATGAAGAAAAGATGGGTGAAATTAATCCATCGAACAGGGCAGGTAACTCCACATATAGAGGAATCCCAGGGATGGCCGCTGGACCACTCTCTCTCTCTTTCTTTAACTCCCTCTCTCCCTCTTTTTTTTTTCTCTCTCCAGTAATTTCCAATAATCCTGGGAAATTTTGCGGTATCCAATCTTTGCCCCTTGTTTTCCACAACTGATCACTGCATCTCACAGAGATGACCAAAATAACAAACCTGATCCCCAACAGCTGTTTAAACTCCTACCTCCTTAACAGAGCAGCAGATGCTCTCTTTTACAAACATGCTTTCATTTAGGAAACAGATCTGTGTCAAGTGTGAATCCGAGAGCTCTGGCTACACTTTGAGAACCTTAGAGATGATTCCCATCGGTTTGCATGCTTGGGCATGACTTCTACTCTTTACCCCTAAGTAAGTAAATGAATAGATGGTGGAAAGATGCTTGGCGGAAAGGCGATTACCACAAACCAAGGTTCGCTCTGTCTTCAGAGGGCGAACTTTCTCCACTTACCCGTCTAGCCTGCGTTCATAGCGTCCATCTCTGCTGTGAAGCGACGTGGGGGCGCCGTACACGGCCCCCCCAGTCGCCCTTGTGAACCCTGACATGTCCCGGCTACGTGAGCCTAAGGACAGACTATCGTCCAGACCCCTCGCTGCACTAGGAATTGTTCCTGGTTCATTGTAATCTGTGCGCAGGTCTCTGTCCCCCATCTTGTTGATTGCATTGTGAGCCTTCTGAGCACTTTTAATGTCCACAAAATCCACAAAGGCTGCAACTCCTCCCTCTGAACCTCGCTTGGGCAGGACCTTGACGCTCTCCACTCGTCCATATCTGAGGGGGGGAGGAAAAACAAAGAAACAATGATTAAAAAAAATCATCAAGGTTACTAGTAAAAATTCATAAACCCTGAAACCTTTGAAATAGCTGGCAGTATTCATTTGTGATTTTCCCAATGCATGTGTGTGTGTGTGAAAGACACTGCGGTTCGGTTACTATTGCTTTTGCTCGGTCCTTAGTTCTTACAAAGCAACAGTAACCCAGCAACTAGACTTGAACCTTGAAACGCTGCATGTTAATAAACACATATGCATGAAAAAATACTAAGTAACTTGATAAGCACATGAAAGAAAGGGGAAAGGTGGCTTCCCTGAAAAATAAATACACAGTGATCATGGTTTGTAATCTATATTTTAGAAAATTGAGTATGATTTTATTAGCAAAAGAAAGTTGTTTAGAAGTCAAACATGTGAAGTTGTATTTGGGTAGTACTTTATGTTGGAAAATGCAGAGGAAGCAGTGTGGGGTTAAGGGTCTTGCTCAGGGACCCAGAGTGCAGGCTGTGGGGATCGAACCGGGTACTTGCAACCTTTTCAGAGCACACTGCTCTAACCACTAGGCCAACACTCCCCATAATCCAAGAAGGTCCAAGATCAATAGTGACTCAAAACAACTCCAATCGTAAAACAACAGAATCAGGTTTCCTTTTGTTTTCATTGTAAAAAAAAAAAATCTATATAAAAATAGCAACTCTCAACAGTAGTGCAGAAATAATAATTATCTTAAAGTGGGTTCATGAGCCTTTAGGTCATTCTCTGGGCTGCATTTAGGTGTTATTTACTCAGAAGCTGACAATTATTTACACAGGAAATCGAGGCAAGAGGTGGTGCACCACCGATAAACTTCCTGTGTGAAAAAAAACGCTGAGAAGAAAACATGAAGTTTTTTTTTCCTGACAGATGAATATAAATTTGAAGGAAAAAATTGTAACCAATTAAAAAAAATTTTTTTAGGCTTTTAAAAATGTATTTATTTATTTTTTTTATTTTTATTTAAGAGGTACTATGATCATGTTTCATGAAGGAAGATCATTGGAACCGCACCACCACCAACTTCCAGTTCAAAAAAAAAAAATAACCACTTGCTTCTGTGTAATTTAATGCCTGATGTAAAGGTAACAATGGCTTCAAGTTTCATAAAACATGCCTTACATGAATCAATAGAAAGAAAAGGAAAAATGGCGGCTTTAAATTGGTAGAAACCATTTCAGTCTTAGCCTCTCTTAAGCCGGGCACACACTGTACGATATTATCAATCGTCACACTCAGTTAGAGCTCAAACTGTACTACGAAACCAGAGGGTTTAACAGTTCTCAGCTAACGATGTATGTTCTTACACTGTGCGGCCCGACACTCTGATGCAATCTAACTGTTCACACTGGACGTCCAAAAGCCACACGTCAGAATCAGCGCCGAGAGATGGCGCTGGTCGGACTTGTTAATCTGGAAGAAGAAGAACAAGAACTCTCTTGTTTGCACGTGCGCAGTGAGCGACGTTCTAGTAAATGGGCTCGTAGCTCTGCTTCAACAGCAGGATTTGCCCACAAAAACTTTACGACAGCCGCCTAGATTTAAAAAATGTTCAATTTTCTCCAGAACTTACAAATCCTGATTGAGAGGTGCTCGCAAGAGGCTGATCGCCCCTCGTTACCCCCTGTATACCACATGACTCAGGACGCACGATGAGGCTGAAACTCGTCCCGATCCAGAAAATTCTCACGATACTGGAAAATTGTATGATATAGTGTATGCCCGCCTTTAGCCTTCAAACCCCTATTAATCAAGCCTCAAAGAAACTACCTTAAATAATCATAATCTATCTCTTAAATTACTATTTTTATCCACAGATAAATGAAGCTACAGTTGTGTTTAGAGAAATAGACATTTTGAATTAAAACATAAACAAACTGGGTGGAGAGCACGCAATCAATTGTTTGCCTCTCATCGCTTCCTAACTGTTAATTCGAAACAGGTGACGGTCGACGCTTTCTTTTCCACATCACGACTGAACATTCTCAACAACACAATTTTTCTGTCACATAAATGAGATGATACATACATATATAGATATATATACACATATATATACACATATACCTACGTATACACATATATATAGATATTAGGGGTGTGAATCACACCCCTCATGGCGATTCGATTCAGTATCAATTTCCTGACCCAATGATTTGATTATTTTCGATACTCACGAATACACCACATTACAATTCGATTTGATTAATTGTTTTTAACCTTTTTTTTTAGACAATGTTTCAAATTTGAAATAAATCAATGAAATCTGTAATATCGTTATGCATTTTATTTGAGAAACAACAGCAAATAACAGAAGCAGCAAAGTTGTGCTCCACCTAGGCCTATGAAACCCCATTCACTGAAAAATACTAACGCCTCTGTGTTTACGCGAGTATGTGTGCAAGTAGAAAGAGGGTAGTGGCTAAAGGGCAGATTATACTTCTATAACCGCACACATCAAATGTTGCTTGCGTCTGGTCGCAAACCAGTTTTGCTGGTATGCTTCTGCAACATCGGTCTGGAATTTCTAGGGACGCACAGCAGTTTCCCGGCAAAGCGCTAGGGGGAGCCTGTTGGAGAACTCGCGAGAACTTCAGTGGATGGTCATAAGAACTTCTTCGGCGGCACTGGCGGGGGTGTTTATTTTCCGAAACAACATGTCTGAGGCATTGTACAAGTGATTGAATGTCCAAACCTCCTCAAACAAGCTTTCGTCATGGTTTTTCATTGTTGTTATTACTCCTCTGTTTTTAAAAATGGCACGCCCCGGGATCGAATCGACCAAACAGACAGCCGGAAAGGCATACCAAGGAACAATCACAGCTGCTTTTTGTGTGCATACTTCCACTTGAGGTCTGCGTGGGTTTGCGACCATCCGATGTGTAGTCAGGATTTTTTTGAGGTGTGCGACGACGGTTGCAGAGCCTCTGCGCAGAGACAGATTTGACGTGGCAGAGGCTATGTGTCAGAGGTATAAATTGGCCTTAAAGGAAGCGAGGTAGGAGGGCAAAATAGGTTTAGCGCCACCGCAGCACAGGAGTCAGAATTAGGTTCAGGAGCAAATGGATAAAAATAAACATGAATCGATACTCTTGTGGACGTGTCGATGCATCGGATCGTCAGCCATTGGATCGATGCATCGATACAAAAGAATTATTATTTACATCCCTAATAGATATATATGCGCAGCACACTTTTAAAAAGTAAGATTTCTTGCCACCTTTTTTTCTAAAGTTCTAATCAAAAACTTTCATTTGTTTGAGGGTTATATTTTTTATTTTTTATTTTTTTTTTCCTTTGGTTTTGAAAGCATACCTTCCCAGAACCGGGTACACCTTGAATCCGGTATCTGAACCAAAGCTTTAAAACAAACCAGTCTGATAAATTGCCTTTAATAAAACTGTAACGACCAACTTTGCAAGTGGGTAGATTAACAAAGATATGAGCCCTATTTAATTTCCAAGACCATGCAAATACAGAGCTCTGTCTCCCTTTCCAAGACCTGCTTCTGCTGTCAGGTAACCAGAAGCTGCCTCTCTGTTCTGACCCAGCATCCATACATTTATTGGCATGCATGCTTTCCAAATACTGAGCAGACGCCATTTTAGAAATGCTGTTCACACTGCTTACTCATTCTGCCGTCCCCCATCTTCAATGACTTCTATCACACACTGGGCTGTCATGCACCTGCATAAACCCCCCACTACCTCTGGGGTTAAGATGAGCGGTGCTGAAAATGACTCTCCAGCAGCCTTTTTCCCTCCCAACCAACTCTGCTGCTGCAGGACCAGCCTGCCACTCATTACCAACCCCCCCTCAAAGGGAAAAACATATCGTTACGCACATCATACCAAGGGATTATGTAAATAAAACAGCATATAGAGAGGCAGCCCATCGCTGCGCCTTCTGCAGAGCGCTATGAACCAGACAGGGAGCCTCTGTTTCTTGCAGTCCCTTCATCGCATCGACAGAAAACAAAAGCCTCCGACAGCAGCAAGATTATTACATCGCTTTCACACTATTTTTGGAACATGCCAAACATTTCAGTTTCATTTTGTGTGTGTTAATCAAGATTATGTTGGTGTATTTATGGCAGAAGTGTAAGAATTCAGAACAAAAAGCCATGTTTAGGTTTAAAAGTAGTGTTTATTTGTATTTTTTTTCTTCTTTTTCCATCGGGTTTGGGTTTTTACGCACATATGCGCGGAGGAGCGGGCTGCTATTTCCTTGACAGCCCCAGAAGAGAGAAGCGAGAGCGCGCAGACAGACCGTGATAGACCACGATTTGCGCTCCAGTCCAGGAAAAAATAAATATAAAAGCTTAATGTAAAAAAAGATGCTTTTTAAATAATAATTATTTTTGAGGGGGGAAAATGGAATATACAGGAAGAGCATAGGAGGTATGAGGGTCTAATTTAAGAAAGAATTGGATGTGATTTGGTTTGAAGCGAAACGCGCTGCTGGCTGTGCAGCTCAGCAGCAGCAGCTGTGGGGAAGCTGCGCGGTTTTCATGTGGGAGAGGCGACCAGCATTCTGCGCACGAAAGTAAACACAAGTAGCCTGCTGCCACAGACTGAGCTCCAAGCTCTGCACATCAGCAGCGGGGCATCCAGCGCTCCTCAGCCAGCGAGGCTGCAACAAAGCTGCGGCGTGCATGCCTTCCAGACCCCCCCATCCTCCTCCCTCCCTCCTCCAATCCCTCCTCCCAGGAAGGCTGGATTGTTTACATTGCCTGCTATTAGCCTTTAACGTAGGTTTTTTTGTTGGGCTGCACTAAAAGTCCTAATGTAAAAAAAAAACCTGGTTGGAAATGTGCAACCAAGACAACGCAAGTTATAGCAGGCAATGAGTGGCCGTGGCCATATGTCCACGAGTGGATCAGCTCAGAATGCAGAAAGCTGACAGCATAGTTGCCAAATAGGACTTCGCTACAGGCTGAACCTCCTGTTTCATCCCGACTTGATTAGGAGGAGAAAAAAAAGAAAAGAAAAGAAAAGAAAACAGCAGACTGAAGGATGCTGTAATAAAATAAAGAAAGCAACAAAATAATAATAATAATAATGAGACTTACCGCTTGAAGTGCTCGATAATTTTCTCTTCCCGTACATTTTCGGGTAAATTTCCCACCCATAAATGTCTGGTTTCCCGCACCATACTGTGCGCTCCTGCTCCCCGATCATACAGATGAGTTTGCTGTGTCAGTTTCTCCCCGTGCAAAATACAAAGGATCTGAAGAATAAAAGCCGGGGCGCGTGAAGGACCACAGCCTGCTGCACGCAAATCATTGACTGCTCGTTGTGACCCAATCAATGTAAACCATTAGGCTGGATCCCCCCCTCCACCGCCACCCCTTTGCACGCTGTTTGATACTCTCTCTTCGCTGTTCGGAGGCGCGAGCTTGCACTCTCCTCGCGAACGCGCTCCGGTTCTGTTCCCGTGACTAGGCGCGTCCCTGACACCACGCGACCTTTGGGTGTCGAAAGAAAGCGTGTAGCTTCCTAAAAAGATACAGCAACTTCGCTTGTAAATGAGAGGCGCACCGCGCAGGCGTGGCTTTGTGTGTGAACTTCTTTTTTTTTTTTTTCTCTCGCCTTCCTTCGATGAGATAGTGCTATGCTTGTGCGCATGCGTGAGAAAACCCCTGGTTGAGCGATTTGACATCTGAGAAGCTCACAGGAGGATCCCATCATTGCCTATTAAGTACAGTAAAGGCGAGGCAGTTTCATTACTAAATAAAACCAGACTATGTTTGATATT
>NW_015151374.1:67694-69863 GCF_000732505.1 Cyprinodon variegatus | reverse complement strand
GTATTGAAGCGTGGTCGGCGCTATACGCTGTGGGTCTAGATACGGCCGAGGTGGTGAAGAAGTGGGGGCGAGTTTGTCCGACAACGAAGGGACATGGCGGCAAAAAACAGCAGGGATCCAGGTGGAAAAAGGGTCCCAGCTTTCTTGCAAACCTTGCTCTTCTAGCTGGTCCAACTTTACGAGTTGTTTACCGCAATTTCGGTCATAAAAACAAAACAAGCCGACCTCCTGTCTGCGGCACTGTCTGTGGTCACCTACAATTTGGGAGAGGTGCAGCGGAGTGTATGTGGAGGGGGCGGGGACGTCTTTTTGTGCACTGCGACACCTACGCAGACGACCTAGATTCAAAGTATAAATCAGCCTTTAGGCAACCAGTGGCCACCCCTACCATTTTTTTTCTCTAATACAGATGGTGGCAGCAGTAATACTCTCAAGTGGAATATTTAAAACATTTTATTTTTTTTTGTGGTCAATTATACACATAAATATAGTAACATCAAAGATGATACGTACAGAATTCCTGCTCTTGTAAGAACTACATTTTGTGTTTTATGGAGTAAAGAGAAAATGATGTGTCTCTGCAAGTCATCTAGGAGTCTTCAGTGAAATCAAAAATAAAATTTTTATAAAAACTTTTCAAATAATCAATTTATGTAGATATTAGTGCTTGTAAATATAAATTGTATGCAGAATGTTTATTGATACAAGTAGGTAAGTAATGACAATGGTGATTGATTTACTTAAAACTGAGAATTATCCACTGTACCTTTTATGTAGAAATTACAGATGTTTAAATATATTGGTCTATTTGTTAGCAAAGGTTGTAGGAAGGTATTTATTTATTAAGAAAATATGGATGTTTTGCTTGTTAATTTTCCTGTTAGAACAGTGTAGATTGACCGTGAGGTTCTGGTGCCGATCCGCTTTCAGCCACCCCTCAGTGGTTTTGGTTTATTGCCTGGCCACCCTTATAAAAAATGTTCTGGCTCCGCCTCTGCCAGCAGAGACTGAAGATGTCTTCTGTCATCTGCAATTCAAAGCAAAGACAAAGCAGCAGTAGCTGAAGCTGGGATGAGCTTCAGCTATAATAGAATCTGAGGGCTTAAAAATAGAAGGGAGGATTTTCAGGCACTGACCACAAAGCAAAGCTTCACATGTTTGGGAAATTTGAATGATCACTTTAGTGGGAGGCGACCTTCAATCTGCGAATGTAAAGATTTTTTTTGTTTTGTTTTGTTTTGTTTTTGTTTGTCCAGTTCAGCTCAGTAGCTTTTATTTTCCCCAGTATGGGCAATGTTTGTGCAGTAGTAGTACACCTTTCACACACACATTCACACTTCACACATAAAAACACAAGAAACACATAAAATACTTTAAAAAGATAAAAGTAAGGTGGATAAATAAATACATATGTGCAGTGCAGAGGATGAATAAAAGCATAGGACTATATGTATGCAACGTATGACTATCTGCTTTTCCTAGTAGATTTTAGCAGCTGAAGAGCAGAGGGAATAAAGGAGTGTTTGTATCTATTGGTCCGAGCTGGTGGATATTTAAAACTGGAACCAGAGGGTAGAAACTGAATTCGTTATGTAGGGGATGGGTGAAAATATCCAAGATGGACTCAGCCTTCCTAATTACCTGCTCTTCATACATTTCAGTCATGGTTTTCTGTTGACCACCCGTTATCTAACTGCATACCTTAATAACCCTTGCTTATCTTTTTACCTAGCAAAACAGTATGATGGGTCTGTTTGCCCTTCAGCATTATGCAGTTTTGCTCTTAAACAGGGCGGCAATGTATTATTATATGTAGTATTATTATTAAAGCCTAAATGTGAGTGTGCATGATTACATTGGACCGTTTTTTGGTGAAAACATTTGTGAAGGGGTTGATGTTGGATGATTATCTCTAAGATGCTCTGTGCAGACCAGTCATATTCTTCACTCATTCATGTTTTTGTGAACCGTACTTTGTGCCTTTAAAGCTACAGTGTGTAATTTTCAGCGACATCTAATGTCCAGACTGCAGACCGCAGCAACATGAACATCTCCCCCCACCGTCTCTCCCCCCCAACAGTACGGCGAGCGTTATGGGACAAAATGTCTTCCACGACGTCCGCATCACCTACCTTCTCAAGTGATGAGGTTTGTTTACATAGATAATTT
>NW_015151374.1:49675-65734 GCF_000732505.1 Cyprinodon variegatus | reverse complement strand
CTATACCATTCCAGATGTGGCCTAGTTTCCTTTCGGAATGGGGAGTGTGATCTGCAGGAAAAAACAGTCTGTGAACCAACAGAATTATATCAGAGTCTATAGTAGTTTTGTCGATTTTTGTGCATGTTAGAAAATACAATAAAATGTAACAGATTAATTTTAAGAGTAGATCAATGCATATGTTCAAGTCAAATACCTTTAAATGTTTTATTTTTTGTTACACAATACAAGATGGCATGCAAGACATAAAACTTGAAGGGTGTTATTAAAGCACTTTGACCGTGACTGAGCTGTTTAAAGCTATTGAGCAACAAAACAATATCTATGTTCAAAGGTTTAAAGTAGCAGAGGTCAGATACCTGAACAAAACATGAATTTTCCTGCATAGACAAATCATTTTTTTAAGTATATTTCCAACGCATTTTTTTCTCTAATAAACCACATCACCGTCTCATCAGTGCATTATGCTAAGAGCTCAGTCCAGAGCAGTATAAAACATTTTAATGCAGAGGTGTTTTGAAAAAGCCCTGTCTCCATGGCACCACATCTTTCTGCTTTTGTTACTATATTAAGCATCTGGACGCATTGTGCGCATGCGCCCTGCTTGCCTATCAGAGGCCTCCAGAACAGTCTGGAACTCTGCGGAGGAGGCGCCAGAAGCCGCGCAGTCATTCCAGCAACCTTCGCCGCAGTCGGCTGCGTCCGGACACCGTCTTTCTCAAATACCTCCTGATGTGGAACTTTATACCGTTATAAATCCATTAAACCCATGGGAGTACAAATTTACTATTTTGGTGGATCGACCAAACACCAAAAAGCAAATGTCGTCATCTGTGGTTTTCAGAGTTGGATTACTTTGGACACTGGACCGTCAGGCTCACATTGTTCCCCATAGACATTTTTCGGAGAAGGAAGTGGAATGACATGTCAGAAAGCTTCTGTTGGAATATGTCTGTCTGCCCTCAGCTCCTAATAAAGACACGTCTTCACACCGACGTCAAAATGTGGATTTCACTCGATGTGGGTGTCAGAACATAAACCACGAAAAGACGACTAGTTTTGAAATACGACATCTTAATCTCAGTCGGACGTTAAAGCAGCATTTGGTGAAATTGGCTTAACAAATCGCCGATTCCACACTTCGATGAAATTAAATTTCACACATAAAAAAAAAGTGAAAAGCCACTAGGGGCCTAGCTCTTTGTTCCACGCCATTTTGTGAGCCTAACATCACTGTTGGTTTGGTCAGCCATTTTGCTTTTTTCATTAAAATAACGTGAAGGAAGCAGCAAAACAATGAAATGTTCACGTAACCTTACAGTCTGTTAACAAACACAAAATAAATATCAGTTATATGGAGAATTTAAATAGCGTCACTAGCTGCCTACTTTGTAACAGACGCTTGAGCTCGGATTACCTTATAATCAGTTAATAAAACAGCTTGTCATGATTCAGGGGAGTTTAAACTCTACTGTAACGTTCAGCTTTAAAGTTATTTCATTTAGAATACATAACAGTTAAAAAGAAAAGCCACTTTTTACTAGAAAAAAACTACCTCTAATGTAGGTGTACTAGCAGTAAGAAAAAGTAATAGGAAGCATTCATAAAAGAAGAAAGGTTTAAAAAAACAAAAAAAAGAAAAATGAACAAGAAAAAGAAAGATTTTTTTATTTTATTTAAATATAAGATTGCAACAATATATTGGTATCTAGGTTCTTTAATTTAAGCAATGAAAAAAAAACTTTAATGTCAGTAACACTAAAAATAAATACAAGCCTCTTGTCACAACTTAACTTTTTATCTTTTGTTTTTTTTATTTTGTTTTGCTCAGTCAACTTCAAATAAGAGTAGCATACAGTTCTATAAGTTTATTTATTCCTCAGAGTTTAAACTCTTTTACATGGAATCAGTTTCAAAATAAGCATTACTGTAATGTTCAGCTTCAAATTAATTTCAAGAGATAATCCGCTTTTTACTAGAATAAAACTATCCTTCATGCAATTTTTATGTAGGTGTACTAGCAGTAAGTAAAAGTATTGGAAGCATTCATATAAGCACAAAGGTAAAAAAAAAAACACATCAAAAATAAGAGAAAATTAACAAAAAAGAAAAATCTTATTTTTTATTTTATTTGAATGTAAGATGGCAACAATATGATATTGGTATCTAGGTACTTTTATTTAAGCAATAAAATGTACTTACTAATAAAATTACTGTAATGTTCAGCTTTAAAGTTATTTCAAGAGATAATCCACTTTTTACTAGAATAAAACTATCCTTTATGCAATTTTAATTTAGGTATACTAACAGTAAGTAAAAGCAAGCAATAGGGAGCATTTCTATAAGCACAAAGGTATATATATTTAAAAAAAAAAAAACATCCAAAATAAGAGAAAAATGAACAAGAAAAAAAAGAAAAAAGTTATTTTTATTTCATTTAAATATAAGATAGTAACAATATGATATTGGTATCTAGGTACTTTAATTTAAGCAATAAAAAAAACTTAACAAGACTAAAAATAAATGCAAGCCTCTTTTGTCTAAATCTACAGCTCTTTACCCAGAGGTCTGAGGGTTTTGTTTTTATTTTGTTTTGCAGTCAACCTCAAATGAAAGTAGCTTACAGTTGTAATTACAAGTGAATTTATAGGTTTACTAGCAATAAGTTAAGGCAATAGGAAGCATTCATAGAAGCACATAGGTAAAAAACATAAAAAATAAGAGAAAAATTAACAAGAAAATGTTGTTTTGTTCAGTCAACCACAAATGAAAGTAGCCTACAGTTTTACTTAGAAGTGAATAAATTCCTCAAAATCCTGTCTTTAAAAATAAAAAATATATAGTGCAGTTTGTTTAGAGTAGTGATTTATTACTAATTGTATAGAGAGCTAAGGTATTAAATAATATGAGAACAACTTTATAAAAAGATTCATCAACGCCAGTCTAAAAACTGTCCAGTAATCTGATCTTGCTCATTATCACATCCATAGAACAGTCCATGCTGTCTTTAACGCTGCTTCTCATGTGACTGTGATGTTTGTCCACGACGTCTCCTTGTGTAGTTTGTAAAATCTTCCTCCTGTGTGGAAAGAGCGCATAAATAATTACAGATATAGAATATTTACAATTAAGCCATAAAAATCTGACTACTAACAGATAACGTGACTTAAATTGCACCGGCTATAAGCACCATGGGTCACTATATTCACAAAGATGTTACTTTACATTAGTGAAAACCGGATTCCAGCATCGACCGGGCCTGGCAAGGCTTGCCGGTTATTGCTGTTGCAGATTCCAGCAACAAAACAATTCAGAATTCTTTTAAAGACGTAGATAGTAAAGAAAAATCTTTTTTTTTAATGTGTCTTATATTAGCGTTAGAGTTGGTCTGCAGACTAAAATGAACAATGATTCAATTATCACTTTAAATAGAAAATTCAACGAAAAAATTTAACCAAATTGATTTTTAACCCTGATTTAAAATAACTAACTTTTTCTATTTCATTATTATTGCAGTTATTTGTGTGTTTGATTTAGATAAGTGAAGCATAAAAACCAAAGTGTGCCTCTGGGTATGCAGGGTAGACTTGAACCAAAAGACATCAGAGGTCTGGACAGTTTATTCCCTGAAAACAAGTCTGTCATGTATTTTATTTTTAAGACATACAGTGATTCATAAACTAAAATAAGTACTTTAAACTTCTGAGATACAGCAAGGACTTTAGAACTGGGTCGATGTGCTTTACGTCCTTAGTTGTAGTGAGGACGCAGGCAGCAACTCCAGTCATCTGACTGGTTTTTAGGCAGACCAGTGAGGACAGTGTTGAAGTAAAGAATTTAGCTAAAGACAAATACTTGAATAAGTTTTTAAAGATCCTTTTGTGACATTAGTCTTTTAATCTTGATGATTAAAAGTCAGCTTTGCCTTTATGTGTCTTTGAAGGTTCAGGTCTGAGTCCATTATTACACCCAGATTTCGGGTTTGATAAGTGGTTGCTAACTATATTTAAGTATCTGGCAGCTTCTAGTTGTTAGACCACCTGGATTAAAAAATGAAGATGTTAGATATTTGAATATCATTATTACAAATCACGATTGATGTTTGACCTGAATTAGTAGCTCAAATCAAATTATATTATTGTTCCAATAAAGTCCTTTGTTTTCCTAAATTAGCATATTAATCATTTAGTTTTGTTTCACCTGCTCTGTTTTAACTGCATTTGCTTTAAAAACCCAGTTTTAGATACAGTAGGAAAAGATCTGCAAAGAATAAATGGGCTTGTTTTTCCAGGAGTTATAGATTACCCTGACCCAAATCTGTCGTGGTGCTCCTAAAGCTTTCCTCCTCCTGGGATAAAAGTGGAAGAAGTTCCTTTTTCGCCCTGGGACGAAGTTTAATAAACACATTGCTATCCTGCCCCACTTTACTGGTCTCTGGAGAAACCGACCGACCTGTGAGGACGCCACATCCAGAAGATCCATGTTTGGGAGGAGACAGCTGGCCTCACCGAGGAAACAAATTAGGATGTGGAACACATCCGCCCAGCGTCCCACAGTCAGCATCAGGACCATCAAACCCCCGAGACGCACAACTACTGCATTGAGGACAGCTTGGCTGCTCGGCAGATTGTGCTGCTGTTCTGTAGGATTAAGATTTAAACAGAGGAAAATAAAAAATGATGGTTAGGTTTATCCCGCTGCTTAAATATTAAAAAATTATCTAATAATGAAGAGCTGATTGGTGTTATTCTTATGTTCAATGATGTCTATGCTATCTTAAAGAAGGCAGAAGCCTCATTGAGTAGCCACAGATGCTGGGTTTGAATGCTTTGACATGACCCTCACCCTGTGTGTGAACCACCAACAATGTATAGCAGATGGTCAGCGGTGTCCAAAACCTCAAGGCCTCGGTTGCAGAGAGAAACTGCTGGTTGATGACTGATACAGCTGCCAGCACGGCCACGAGGAAGGCAATGATCATAGTCCTGCAAAGCATGGGCAGCAGGTAGCGGCCTGAGGTGAGCAGGCCGATGCAAATGCCGCAATAGCGCTGGGAGCTGTGGAGCTTATACAGAGCAATGACATGATGCAGAAGGGCTGCTGCCTTCTTTGCCAGATACCAGCTGAGGGCTGCTGCCAGGAGAAGACATAGCCAGCGCTGGGATGCCCCCTCATGGAGATAGTGTAAACTGCAGCTGATGGCACAGCCCAGGGAGAACTGGCTTTGAACTAACAACTGCTGGAGAAACTTCCTGCTGTCCTAGGAGGGAGAGTAAAAATATGATCAATCATGACAAATTGGCAGATTTATTACATTTAATAAGTCATTGTGACATATTGAAATATAGAAATCAACTCATCAAAGACCCCACTGTGATATACTAAACATATATTAAAGATATAGTGGAGGATTTCCATCAATTTTTGAAAAGACCAGCACTCTCCACTTAAAAAGCAAAATGCACATGCACAACCCTGTACCCGCTCCCGAGAGGGAACATCTATTAGATGCGTGCGAGAGTGTGCACAAGCCCATTTCTCCTTCTGCACGCTCTGTTTAAAAGTTTGCATCTCACATACTGTACAAGCTTACTTTCCAAAAGAAGATTTGCAATTTTTCAAAATGTCAGTCTCACCACCGGTAAGTGAAAATGAGGACGAGAACTTAGAACGGCCTTACATAAACATACCACTAGAACAATTAGAATGACCACTTCTTTTGATGATCCACCTGGAAAAAGAAAATCCTCCACTATACCCTTAAACAATGAGGCTGTTGGGTGTGGTTTTAAAATTGGTTGATAAACCTTTTCTTTCTGTCTCATAAATACGCATACATACAATATTAATTCTATAAAAAAACATGGTCGCCATCTTTAATTCTCCTGTGCACACAAAATCTTTTTCAATGTGTAATCTCTGGATATTGCAGAAACTCATTAATGATAATAAACAGATTTATTCTCAGCTTTAGCTTTATCTATGCTCAGTCCTGTTAAGTAGACATGCAGCTTTAAACTATAGTTCAAATAGGACAATTCTAAGAGGACGGTATGTTCTGAGAACCATGGTACAGAAACAGTCCATCTCATGTGGAATCAGTAACATAAAGTAACAGATTAATTCAGTTATGTTAAAAGATCTTCTACAGTTATATGACACCACCTCAAACTTCAATTGAGTTTAATCAGGATTTTACTTTACAGAACAACACAAGCTCATACATACATGTAGTGCAAGATAAAAGTGTGTTGTTTCCTTTTTAAATTTTTCTTGTCTAAATAAAACTATAAAGGAAGCTTGTATATGGAATCCAACCCCTTCACAGTTTTGCTGATAAATAAAATGCAGTTCAACCATTGACCCTCAAAAGTCACCATATAAGTAAATGCAACTCAAAAGTGTGTAATTTAATCTAAAAATAAGTACAGATACTGCATGGAGACCTCTGCAATGGGTTAGAGAGCATTACTAAACACAAACCTTCATTAGAAAGAGATCAGACTGGTGTGGGATAAGGTTTAAAGCACAATTAGGGTCTAAATGTGTCATATATCATAATTAAACCCAACAAACCCAACAAGAAATAACTATCTGACTAAGATGACCAGCCAGGCAGGTAGAGTATTTCCTTAGAAAAGCACAAAAGAGGCCGAGAGTAACTCTGGAGGTGTTTCAGAAATACACAGCTCAAATAGATTTAATCAACAACAAATAACATACAACTTAAAATCTGGCCTTTTACAAAAGAGTGGTAATAAGAAACTTGTCTTAAGACAGATAGAGTCTGAATTACAAAAAAAAAAAAAAATATATATATATATATATATATATATATATATACATACATACATACATACTCTTGTCTTTATCTGACAAGAACCAAGCTATGTGAAGCGAACACTAAGCATTTATTACCCTGAACCTATCATGAAGCATAGTGGTGGCAGCATCATTCAGTAGAGAATATGAAATAATAATGATCAGACATAAATACACACTGGATAAACATCTAGAAATAAGCAAACATTTCTTAAATTAAGTGTGTTTACCCTTAATTTGAGTACGTAAATTACCGTAGATGATTTGCCAATGGAATGAGTATTTTTACTCTTAAAATAAGATATTTAGATAAAATGCACCTAAAATAAGACAAAGCAATTGTCTTTTCTTATTTTTTATGTAAATTGTCTTGTTCCATTGGAAAAATGTCTCTTTAACCTTCTCAATTCAAGAACAAATACATTTATTTTAAGAAAAAATTACTTATCTATATTTTGATTTTTTTTCCCAGTTCAGGCCAATCCTATATGTAGGTCTGATCATTATAATGTCTTTGTATTAGTCTGTCAAAATAAACATCTAAGGTTCCTAAAAAGGAAAACTACTGTAATCAGAGAGGAATGTTTTCCTTTAAAAGACAACAAAATTACAAAAATGAGATAAAAATATAGCGCATAGCTGCAGTCAGCCTCTTGACTAAACCTTGAAGCACAACGTCATCAACTAAAACTCAAACCTGGTTTGCTTTGCAAGGAAGCATGTATAAAATAAGGCTCAGAGTGAACAAGTGTTTACAGCTCAGTAATAGGGTTTGGACCGCTCACCAGGCCAGGCAAAGCTGAGAAAGTGCTGCATCTATTTGGGATTCAAATAAAGGCCCAAACACTTGCCAAGTCTGACAGACACAACTTGTTTGAATTTTACCACTGTTACCTTACCGGCCCAGCTGTAAGCATTCCAGAGACAGCTCGCAGGCAAAACTCCAGAACCACCAGAGACGCCACACGGGACCCCACTACGGCCAGTATCCCAGTCACAAAGACAAATTGGAGCATTCCAATAAATCCATGTTTAGCCCTCACCGGGGTGCTGCCTGACCCCATACCTGATGTGTCATCATTATTTTTGGCATTCCAGCTGCAAATTATAGAAAAGATTAAATAAGAGACAGATTATTTGTAGAAAATATAAATATAAACCACAATAAAGACATAAGAAGGCTTAATTATGACAGAATCCAACATATATATCTGATTTTTCCTCACCTCTCTTCTATATGTAGATGCACTCTCAACAGGGAACACAGCACAGAGATCCCACATGCCCCCACCAGCCCTGCAAGTCAACCAACAACCGCTTTAGATCACATATAAGCTTCTAGATGCAGGTTCATATTTTTGGGCTCAAATCAAAACATGCATGGATCTGGCCTACAGTTTTCTGTTTCATCTTCATGTCACAACCCACTTCTTTTTTTTTTTTAATCCAACAGCTACTCTGTTGTACTTGCCTGTATACCAGCCTGAAGTAGGCTCAAACAAAAAATAATAATACATCATCCTTGGTCTGGATAATTCAAAAGCAGATGAGGAACCAATGCATAAACATCTATAAGTAAAAAAAAAACATATAGAGGCATTATATTTCCTATTCTCCACATAGGCAGAAGAGATGGGAGTCGTAGAACAGACGCAAATAAGACGTCTCAGTGATTCCCTTAGACTTTGAAGACGATACTCAGCAAGCTAAAACAAAATAGGAAACTTTTAGAGTGGCTCTTGTTACATCTAGCATAAAACTAACAGTGTTTGTGATTAAGAACATCATACTAACAGTATAACATGATTATGGTACCAATAGGAGGGGCTTCTGTACTCTTATGTACCAGGCCAATAAATCATTCAGCGAAGCTTATCTATACAGCACAATTTAACAACAAATGTCTCAGTGCATTCATCTTTGATGGACAGACAGGCAGATTTTATTTGTCATTTTGTTTACACAAGTGTAAAACAATAAGAAATTTCGTTTGCAAAAGCTCTCTGGACAATTTCATCTTTTTTAAAAGTGCAGTCTTGAAAAATAGTAAAATAAATAAATAAATAAAGACAGTAATATAAACATATGGCTGTATATTTGCAGTTCTAAAAATGTTATTATTTTTTATATATATATAACGATAAAATATAATAAAATACAATACAACGACCCATTTTACAAAACATTCAGCAGTCTTTAACATTCAGTCTCTAATCTGATGAGCCTCGAAAAAAGTAAACTTTTAGGCAAGGCAAGGCAAGGCAAATTTATTTGTATAGCACAATTCAGTACAAAGACAATGCAAAGTGCTTTACATGATTAAAATATAGGAAAATAAAACAGAATCAAAGCAAGTAGGAAAAAATAAATAAATTAAATAAAGAGTGGCTTAGTCAAAGTCTGGACTTAAACTTGATTGAGATGCTGAGTCATGACCTCAAACAGTTAGTTTGAGGTCATTAACACTAACATTTAAAAAAAAGTCCATAATATCCATAATAATTTTACCAATCCTATCCAATAAATAGAACCCACTGATTACAGCAGCTGTTGATGGAATCTATCTATCTATCTATCTATCTATCTATCTATCTATCTATCTATCTATCTATCTATCTATCTATCTACATGTATAGTATTTAACAGGAATTTCATGGAATCCCCCAAATAATACAGTCTAATTTTGGCCCCTTATCAAAATGAATGACCAGACTTAGAAAAATGTGGATACATGCAGCTTTCAAAGGGGCGCCATGTGAAAACTCCAGCCTTTCACACAGATTGGCTACAGCCTGTTAAGCGTTCTTGATTTCTGGAAAATAAATGAATGAGGAGCTCACCTTGCAGCAAACCAACCAGCGGATTTGTGTCCAGAATCAGCCACCCTGGTAGGAGGTAGGAGGTCGGCAAAAAAGATAGAAGGAAGGAAAACATGTTTTACACGACTACATGGAGGAATGAACCTAATAAACCCTCCTGAGTCATATATTCTATTTCTCAGATCAGATTTCAGAACTGTTGGAGTAGTTGTCCCGTTTTAATTTCCTGTTGCTTCAGCGTTGAGCTTTGCTCAACCCAAACCCTGTTCAGGGTTCTTGTACCAAAGGTCATCTGAGTGCTGCTGGAGCTGAACTAGATAGTAGAGGCCATTCCTCTCTGACAAGCTGATACTAATGCTCCTGTGAAGCACTATAAAATGTAGTCTGACAAAGACAAGTCATTTTAGGACTATTCAAATGTACTAATTTACATGTCATGTCTATTAAAATACTCTTACATTGTTTATATATAAGCTTAGATGAACTATACTTTGCCTATCCTGTATCTAAAACCAACATTATTCACAATAATGTATTAGTTGGTGTTCATTTAATCACAAAAAAAGTGGATTTATTGCAGTAATCCAATTGCAAAAGTGAAACCTGTATATTATATTAATTCATTACACACAGACTGAAATATTGACAGTGTTTATTGTTTTTATATTGATGATTAGAACTGAAAACTAATTTTAAAAAAACTCAGTATCTCAGAAAATTTGAATATTAGAGACTTAGACCTAGAGTCTTAGTCTTAGAGACTTATTACTTGAAACCAATACAAAAAAATCTACATATATTTCTAGAAATGTTGGCCACATGGAAACTTTGATCATGTTCAGAAATCAACATTTTGCTGGGGCTCCTTTTTTCTGGATTATTGCAGTAATGCTGCATGCCCTGGAGTCAGTCAGTCTGTTGCACTGCTCAGGTGTTATAAGAGCCCAGTAGCTCTGATTGTGGCATCTGGCTTGTTGAGATTTTTGCTCCATGGTTAAAGTATTTAGATTTTTGTAAATAACTTAAGAAGAAAATTCAGTGCAAGGCTACTTTATAAAGAACCAAATAACAAAAAAGTCATTTGAGTATTGGTTCCAATTTGTTTCTGGTGTTAAGCCATAAAATATTTTTATTAACTAGTCTTTCCGTGTTGGGAAGTAGTATTGCAAGGAAATCTTCAATCCCTTCAGGCCTCCTGGGCAGAGTAGAAGGTATGAATAAATTCAAATAAATTCAAATTATAAATTGGTATGAATATCAAAATGTCCAATCATCTTATCAGTGAAAAGCCTTTTAGAGTACTGAAAGGGTGTATTCATATACTAAGGGGATTTAAATCTCAAGTCTGGAATTCCTAAATGATTAAAGAGATTTTTCTTGTGCATCTATTTTGCCTCAAGGGGGCGCCATAGCTCTGAAGTGCTTTTCAGGTCTTATAAGGACACAGTTTTGAGGGTGTCATTTCACATTTCTGCCCTTCTAGTAGGGATTCAAAAGGAACCAGTAGCTTCTTTTTGTGTGGGATGATAATCAGAATGCTCTACCGAGTCCTCATCATCCTCATCACTTAAATCAGCAGGGTCTTCAGGTTTTTATGGCACAAGGGCCAGAAGATTACATGGTCTTGCTTGGTAGAATATTATCCATCTAGTAATAGTAAAATAAAATAAAAAGATGGGGAAAAAATAGTTACAAACCACAGTATTTTGCTAAGGTAACAGTATTAGTATCAGTATAGGTAATTTTTAGTGGTGTCAAAAGTACACACATTTGTTACTTATGTAGAAGTATAGATATTGCAGTTTAAAAACACTGGTAAAAGTTGAAGTATCAACTTGACCTCTTTACTCAAGTAAAAGTGAAAAAGTATGTGCTCCAAAAACTACTTAAAGTATAAAAGCATAAAGTAACCTTTAAAAAAAACAGCCAGATGCCACTATATGAATAGAAAGCTTAATTTTTCGAGTATTATGAAAAATTCTTTGAAATAGGGCCAAGGATGGGGGAGGTCTTGTTGGTCTCCATCTCCCGATACGCTCTCGCCTGTGTCCAACCTTTCAGACATTTCAACATCTTTTTCTGAATCCGACATTGTAGCATGGCTTAGACGATTCCCGTTTGCAGTTTGAAGAACTCCTGCTTGCTTCTGATGATTTCCTTTAGCTAACCAATGAGTGTTTGCGTTATATGACTCATCCAATGACACTAGTTTTCACTAGATGTGGATGGCGCCAATGATCTGCATTAGATGGTGCACATGACGTGAAATAAATATTTATAACCATTAAACTGAAGCCAAGAGTAACGAGTAACGTTTGTTTTAAAAATGTAAGGAATAGAAAGTACAGATACTTGTGTGAAAATGTAATGAGTAGAAGTCAAAAGTAGGAATAAAAATAAGTAATGGAGTAAAGTATAGATACCTAAAAAGTGTACTTAAGTCCAGTAATGAAGTATTTGTACTTCATTAGTTGACAGCTTTGGTCATTTTGTTGAAATTGAATCGTATTGGAAATGATTTCCAAGTATTTCCATTAGATATTTAGCACATTAGCATTAGGGAAACATCTTAGAAAATGGACAAAGCTTGCAAAAACTTGTTTATCCGATTATTTCAGCACATTAATGATACAATACGATTCATATTTAGAAAAATAAAGAAAAACGTTATGATTTCTAACCCTAACTGTAGCTAAGCTAACCATAAAGCACCAAATAATTTGCTTGTTTAAGAAAGTTTAAAAAATATATTATATATTAATTTTAGCATGGAATAAATAAACATAAATATGTTCATTAGGGTGGCTGACAGTGTGATATGTCAAAAAAATGTATTTACCTTAACGGTGCCTTTGTCATGATTTTATTAAGGTCTGACCCCAAGATGCAGAAGACCAAACAGAGAGACCAGGGGAAAGTTTAAACAGGTTTATTTTAAGAATAATGTGATGAATCCAGTGCTACTCTGAGCACTGCTCAACGGGGACTGAAAGGTGAGGGGAGGACACTGCGGTTAGTTCAGGCTCAGTGGGAAATTTGAATCTTAGGTTTAGAATTGGAGGAAAAGGTTGCAGACTCACTTCTCCAGGGAAAGATGTCCTTTATGGAATCCAGACTGAGAGGATTGTACCAGAGATTGTCTTGCTTGGTGATGGGTGGACTGGGTGACACAGACTTGTCACTTGGTGAATGGAGAAGCTTACTGCCACTCAGATTTCCTGCAGTACTTGAACAGGCTGAAGTGCACAAGAAACCTTTGCTTGGTGTGAAGCTCAAACGACCTCTTGGGGAAAGTTGATCCAAACTTCCTGTTTGGAGTGCCGAGAGGCAAAGACAAAAACAAAGTTAAGACTCAGAAAAACTCAGCTTGGCTAGAGAATCCAAAACTGGCAAACAAAAACTCAGGTTAGACTCTGCTAAACTAAGCATGGCTAGAGTATTGGCAAACACTCTGGCCTCGAGGCAGTGGCAGTCAGCAGCTTAAAAACACCCTACAGGTAATGAGGCAATGAGCTGCAGGTGTGCAGGGAGACCCAATGAGGACAGGGCACCACCTGGTGGAGGAGGAAAGGAAACACAAAAACAGACCACACAAACTGGATTCCTGACAGCCTGCATGTTCTATAGTAATTATTGTAAATACCAAAAGCCAACATGTAAATTGCACATGAAGGCCCACTCATGTTGTAATTTCCACTGGAAAACTGGGAAAATTCTATGATACCCGAGTTGCCAAATTGAGGTAGATTTTGACCTTTCAACATGGTGGAGAGCAGCAGAACAATTCTGCATGGTGAATACGGCACCGTTAAGCATTTCCTTCTGTTGTGTTTGTAACATACACAATGCTGGGGTATATGTATTTAAAAAATATATCACCATTAAACTTGTGTTAGTTTTGAAATGACCGTTATTGTTTGATTGTATCAGATGCTCGCTTGTAGTCAGTCAATACATTTGATGCATTCATTTCTTTCTGTAGCAGATGAACTAGCAAGTCTAGGCTGCGTCCGAACGTCCGCCCTAATCCCTACATCCCTCAATCACTATATAGAGCAGGAACTATATGGCGGACTTTATAGTGAAGTCAGTTTACTGACCGTTCAAACTTTGGAACACGTACTGAGTTTTCAAGGTGCATTGTGGGAAATTTCGAGTCCACTACTTTTTCATCCACTAGACGTTCAGACTCTCATTTAAAACGCCGAAACCACATTATAGTGCCCTATATAGTGATTAGTGAGGACATTCGGACACAGTCTAACTGTCTTGCCCATGTAGCATGTCGGGATAATCTTTGGATCCAACATGTTTCTCTTCTCTACCACAACAAAAGCATTTGAACACAACACGCTGGTAATTTCCACTTTACAAGTGGTAAGGACCATTTTTACCAGACCTCATAAAGGCAGCATTAGGTTCAAGACAGGGCTACATGTCTGGAACAATTTTCTTGTTTAAAAACATCTAAGTTTACTAATCCAATTAAGCACAGTTAACATATTTTCTTAAGGCAACATGAGTAAGTGTATTTTGTATTTGTATACAGATTACTTGTCAAATACACTTATTAGTACTGAGCGTCTATAAAGCTAATGTGTAATATTACAGGGATTTACAGACAGATATGTAATATTTTATACATAAGTGGGTTATGTATAAAATTAAAGTCTAAATTTGTATGTTTATGTTGCCTTAGAAATGCTGTGTTGCTAATCATGATTATATAGGACCTGTTCTTGCTTGTATGGAGGCAGATATCTTTGTGCTACAGCAGAACAGAGCTGACAAACTAATGACTGTAGAGATCACCATTATACTCGAATGTGACTGCAGCAGGTTAGGCCTCTATAAAATCTATATGCACCTGCAGAAATACCACGTCTTCTCTGCCAAGGATGGACAGAAGGCATCGGACAGAGAACTGGTCTTTCAGTAGTGAAATAATTTTTTTTTTATTTTTTTTCCCCAGCTTTTATTGTCATTACATCGTCACAAGTACAGAGCAATGAAATTCACTCTCTGTGTTTAACCCATCCCTTTGGGGAGCAGTGGGATGCCATTGTGAGCTGCCCGGGGAGCATTGTGGGGGCCGACAGTCTTGCTCAGGGACCCAGAGTGGCAGTCTGTGGGAGTGGGTTTTGAACTCAGAACCTCAGGATTCCAAACACAAGGCCCTAACCACTAGGCCCCCTGAGAAGAGGAAGAGACTTTTTTCACTTAGAATGGTCCCTCTCGTTTCTCCTTAACTTCAACTTAAACCTGTGTCAGTAGACAGAAAACATGTAGTCCAAACTTGATCTTAAATAGGCTGTCAATGAAAGGACCAGCATGCATCTGTGTGGGCTTATGTTTTTTTTTAACCAGCACAAGAGAAGCATGGAGGAAATATTTGTCCTTTTTTGTTTGCTCGCTTGCTTAAGGAGAAATAAACCACAAAATTAAAAGACTTTACCTGGAAAATCGATTTCTTTTTGCCTGTGTGAAGTACTTTTCCATGTGCTTCTGTGGCCCCTGTGGGCCCTGTGTTGTCAAAGCAGGGTCACAACAATTATTGATCCACCTTAGCATTCTTCTCCTTAACATCTACACGTCTTTTATCAAATATCTCTGCCAGTTTTTTGTTTTTTTTGCAGTTTTTTTTTCTTTTTTATAGAAATAGAAATTGAACTTTATTGATCTCAAAATGGACAAAACAGCTTTCTGCATTTAACCCATCCCCTTGGGGAGCATTGGGCTAACCCTGTGCAGCGCCGTGTGGGGTTAAGGGTCTTGCTCAAATCAAGCTTTTGAGATTAGTTTGGATTAATGGCTTTTTTTAAACATCAGTTTCTTGTCAGAGATGGGATTAAAGTGCAGATTTTGACTGGATCATCTAACTGCATGATATCAAAAGATATGTAATTGTTAAACAGCAGCTAAAAATAGTATTTTGATATTGATTATCAATCTATTGCAGCTCTGGCTAAGTATTTAAGATTGTTCTGCTGAAAGAAAGATCAACTTTTTGATCCTAAAGCAGGTTTATTTGAGGTTGCTGCTGGGCTTCTGGCAAACCTCATATAGGACATCTTATGATATTCTTTCAACAAGGCCTTTCTTCTTTGCATTATTCTATTAAATGAAAGAAAGGTTTGTAGGATGCACAATTCATAGTTCATAGATCTTCATGCTGTCCTTGCCCAGTCTCTCAGTTTAGGTGGACAACCATGACTTTCAGCAGGTTTCCAGTTCTGCAAACTTTCTGAGAGGTAGGTAGTCTATGCAATTAAACAGCTCTGTGATATGCTCAAAGTTTGATAAACATTGTTTTTTTATAACCTAATCCCTCCTTGTATCCTTTACAAACTTCATCCCTGACCTGTGAAAACTCTTAACAGAACCGTTGTTTTCTTAAGGCCGTTTTTATACTTGATAA
>NW_015151374.1:46472-49128 GCF_000732505.1 Cyprinodon variegatus | reverse complement strand
GGTGTGGCTGCTGAAGGCACTAATGAACAGGCGTATTGGCTGATACCAGTACAAGAAAAAAACACAAATATCAGCTGCCTGATCAGTCTATCAGTCTAACTAATGAGATTTATGGAAGGGAAAAGCTTGAATATTAATATTTAGATACTGGTGATATTAAAGATAAACAGGAGTAGGCTTAGTGCTGTCTGTTTGTGTTCATTGGTAAATAACGGTCCCATCAGTGGCCGGATTGGGATAACCTCTCTCTTCCAGTGGTTGCTGACATTTTGTGCGAGTTCCTGGAGGTCGCTATTCATCTCATCCCCTACGTTCGTCAAATTTATCCCTCTGGAATTTTCCAGAAGAGGAAGAAATACAATGTACCTGTGCAGGTAGAGATTTCTATAGAAATGCACCAGAGTCAATAAAAATTTCAATTCAATTATATTCAGTTTATTTCTATAGCGCCAATTCACAACACATGTCATCTCATGGCACTTTACAGTTCACCTGCTCATTTAGTCAAACTGATTCAAAGTTCTCTATCTAAGGAAAACCAGTTGATTGCATTGACTCATTGACTCGAATGCAATCCTTCACACTAAGCATGCATGTAGCGACAGTGGAGAGGAAAAACTCCCTTTTAACAGGAAGAAACCTCCAGCAGAACCAGGCTGAGTGTGAGCGGCCATCTGCTGAGGCCGACTGGGGTTCAAGGAGACAGAAGCAGATATACAAAAAGCAACTGCAAAAGGCGACCACGTCCAGGAAACACACAGCCAGGCAAACGAGCTCCGAGCCAGCTCCCATGTCAGAGGATGAATAAACAATATATACACAAATAAATCCTAAAACAACCAAATAAAAGGCATCTGAAGGGTTCAGTGGTGTGGTATTTACAGATTTTCTTTACAACAGTGAAGGTTTACTTATTTGTACTGAG
This sequence comes from Cyprinodon variegatus, assembly GCF_000732505.1. NCBI lineage: Eukaryota > Metazoa > Chordata > Actinopteri > Cyprinodontiformes > Cyprinodontidae > Cyprinodon > Cyprinodon variegatus. Next base: position 48,203 of record NW_015151374.1, on the reverse strand, counting down.
ATGTGTGCTACTTCTTTGTATAATGAAAACACTAATAATTGACTAAGAGGAAGATTTTAAAGAACTTTGAGAAAAAATATTACAATTAGTTTGAGTCATTTATTTTCAACTGTTCATTATGATGCTGTTTAGATCTAAAATATCTGTTTACTTCATTATACCCTCAATTCCTATATTTAAAAAATGAAAAATGTAACATTTAAATAAAAAAGTAGATACATTTAGGATACAGTGGCACCTTTTTGGACTACTTTGTTGTAAGAATTTATTAATGTTTCTTCCATGTTTATTGAACTTTTTCTATTTTAACAAACCTATACATACATTATATGAATACAGCTTATGTATGTATTGATATCAAGTAAAAATTGTATGTCCATCAACCACCCCTGCTTCAGTTTTTTATTGTTTGAGAGTTTTGTTGCTTTTCAGGTTTGGCTTATTTTTATTTCCTTTTTTCTCAAATGAAAGAAAATTAACTTTCTTTTCTTTTTTCACATTAAACCCAATTAGGTTAAGTATAAAGTGCTATTTCATTTACCTTCCTCACCTTTGACCTTTTATAGAAATCTATATTGGTCTTTGGAAAAGGAAGTTTGTAAGCCACTGGTTGATCACATAACAGTTTAATGCATTTTAATACGAATGCGACAAAGCACGAATAAATGTTTGTGTCAAGGCTCCAGTCTGTGTGTTTGTTTTGGTGTTGTCTCCCTTCCACCAACAGGAGGCGCCTGGTTCTGGGCCACCTCCTCACACACCTGCTGTCGGTTACCTCGTTAACGGAGTGCTCTTAAGCTGCTGATTGCCACTACCTCGACGCCAGTGTTTGCCAGTTTTTGGTACTCTAGCCAAGCTGAGTTTTTGCTGAGGAGGACTGAGTTCTTGTCTCCCTCAGTTTTAACTTTGTTTTGTGTCTTTGCCTCTCGGCAGGAAGTCATCCTGCAAACTGGACCTTTTCGGACCTCCACTCCCAGGAGGGATCAACTGAGCCTTAAACTTAGCCAGGGATTCAAACAGGAGGTTTGGATCCAGTCTCCTTGAGAGGACGTTGAAATTACTCTCTGAGCAAGGGAGTCATCTTCACTACGACCCGTTCAAGTACAGCAGGAAATCTGAGTGGCAATCAGCATCTCCGTTCACCTACACCGTCCGAGTTCTGGGTAACCCTGTTCCGCCCTCCACCGAATCAGACAAACTCTGGAAAACAACACACAGATTGGAATCAAAGATCCTTCACTTCACTGGAAACGTGAGTCAACAACCAGATGCTCTTCTTCAAATCAACGAATGAAATTTCCCACGGAGCCTGAACTAAGAGTCTGTCTTCCCCTCACCTTCCAGTTCCGGTAAAGCAGAATTCAGAGCAACACTGCACTGTGCTTAACCTCTTCAATAAAACCGGTTAAACTTTTCATCTGTGTCTCTCTGAATTGGTTTCACTGCATGTGGGTCCGAACCTTAGATAAAATCATGACAGAACACTGGCCAAACCGCTGACCCCGCAGAAGCCATTCAGAGAGCCATTTACCAGCAGCAAACCGCCTTGTCTAGGCATGATAACACCCTGGTTGAGCTGGTAAACCAACACACTGAATTAAACCGCCAAGTTACAGAGCTAACTGAGGCTGTACGCTTTTCTTTCCAGGCTTCGGGCCCTGCTGGCGAGCTAGTTTCCCAACAAGCTAGCCAGGCCGTTTGTTCTCCCCCTCATTCAGAGTGTCAACTGGC
>NW_015151374.1:44786-46352 GCF_000732505.1 Cyprinodon variegatus | reverse complement strand
CTGAGGTAAGATTCTCCTCATCATCCAATTATGGCTGCACATTTGATCAGTTTCTCAAGGAGTTCAAGTTAACATTCAACCATAAAACAGACAAGACTCTAACCTCTCGTGAACTATTGAAACTTAAAAAAGGACAAAGAACTGTTTCTGAATTTGCCATTGATTTCTGTATTATGGCAGCTGCCTCAGGCTGGAATAAAGCAGCCCTTAAGGGGTCTTTTCTCAGGCCCTATGTGATTCTATCAAGGATGAATTAGCCTCCTTAGATGAGCCTGAGTCTCTCGAGGAATTAATTAATCTCTCGATCCGTTTGGATAATCGGATTCGAACCCGTGCTAAGGAAAAAAGTAGCAAGATGGCTCCTACCAAACCACCAGCAAACAGTTTCCCTGTCAGGCTGCCTGCTAATCCATCTCCGTCTGAACCTATGCAGATTGGCAGCATTCGTTTAAGCCCTGAGTAGAAGCAGCACAGAATGCGGTCCAAGCTCTGTTTATATTGTGGCGAGGCGGGCCATTTTGTTGCCTTGTCCTCTGTTGGGAAAAGCCAGGGTCCACCAGTAGAGAGAGGGCTACTGGCGGACCAGAAGATTTCCCCCTCCTCACCTCGTCTACTCCTTCCTGCATCTCTGCTGCTAAATAATAGATCCATCTCCTTATCGGCTCTGATAGATTCTGGCTATGAACAGAATCTAATTGACTTAATTTTGCTCAACAGATGGGAATAGAGCTTATTCCCCTACAGAACCCTCTTCGTGTTTTTGCCTTGGATGGCAGAGATCTGCCCCAAATAACTCACCAGACTACTCCTCTACAACTAACAGTTTCTGGTAACCACATTAAAAACATCTCTTTTTTTTTTCATTACAGCTAACTCAGCTTTAACTTTGGGTTGCGAATGGCTCCAAGCTCACAATCCCTCAATTAATTGGACCAACAGACATGTGGACTCATGGTCTGTTTATTGTCACTCACACTGTCTCAGATCTGCTGTTCCCCCAGGTTCAGGACTCTAGTGAGTCAGACACCATTGATCTCTCTTCCGTCCCTGCCGACTACCACGACCTCTCCCAGGTATTCAGTAAATCCAAAGCCTGTTCTCTGCCTCCCCACAGACCGAATCAGACAAACTCTGGAAAACAATACACAAATTGGAATCAAAGATCCTTCACTTCACTTGAAACGTGAGTCAACAACCAGATGCTCTTCTTCAAATCAACGAATAAAATTTCCCACTGAGCCTGAACTAATATTCTGTCTTCCCCTCACCTTCCAGTTCCGGCAGAGCAGAATTCAGAGCAACACTGCACCGGGCTTAACCTCTTCAATAAAACCGGTTAAACTTTTCATCTGTGTCTCTCTGAATTGGTTTCACTGCATGTGGGTCCGAGCTTTAGATAAATTCATGACAGTTTGAAGGGGTGAAAATACTTTCAGGAGGCGCTGTAGGCAAACAGAGACTCTGAGTGAAGTCAGCATCTAGAATATAAAACTATTTGCATGCTTTTAGTCACTTATGCTCATTCGTCTTTGCAGGATTTTCCATGGATCGTCGCTGATGAGCAGG
>NW_015151374.1:27429-43403 GCF_000732505.1 Cyprinodon variegatus | reverse complement strand
ATTCCTTTAAGTACTGCTTTGTTTTGCCAATGATTCCCCTTGTCTTTTGAATTTACAGTAACTATATATTGTGCATTACAAAATCACATAACACCTAAGTCAGACATTTTAGTTGTGTTAGAGAAAAGGATTGTATGTATAATTAATCAGCAAGTTATTGGGGATGGTTAACTTTTACAACCGCTTTATCCCCAAAGCAGCACAACTTCTGCAGCCACTTTACGGCGCTCTCAAACAGAAAAAAGCCACCGACAGCATCGAATGGGTCCCTGAACGCCTTCAGGGGTTTGGTGACGCTAAGTCTGCTTTAGCCGATGCTGCTCTTCTGGCCCACCCTTCCCAGTCAGCACAGATAGCATTGACAACTGATGCATCTGACGTGGCAGTGGGGGCAGTTTTGGAGCTGCGCGTCTCAGGTGTTTGGCAGCCACTTGCTTTTTTCAGCCGTACTTTGCGGGACAATGAACGCAAATACAGCGTTTTTGATAGAGAGCTGCTTGCTCTCTACCTGGCTACACCCCATTTTAGATATTTTCTGGAGGACCGCTCATTTACTGCCTTTGTGGACCACAAGCCCCTCATCTTCGCCATGTCCAAAACATCTGACCCCTGGTCCGCACGACAGCAACGCCACCTTGCTGCCATTTCTGAATTCACGACTGACATTCAGCATGTTGCCGGCGAGTCCAACTTAGTGGCCGACTGTCTGTCCCATGCTCTGATCTCCCCAGTTTATGTCGGAATCGATTTTTCTGCTATGGCTGCAGAGCAGCGCAGTGATGCAGACATCCTTGCATTACCGTCTACCACGGGCCTCCAGCTGGAGGAAAGACAGATACAGGAAGGTGGTCCTCCTCTGATCTGTGATGTCTCTACTGGCTGTCCCCGCCCTCTGGTTCCTGTTTCGTGGTGCCGCCGGGTTTTTGACACCTTACTCTCCCTATCACATCCCGGCATTAGGGCCTGAGTAAAACTGGTTGGTTCTAAATTAGTTTGGACTGAACTGCACAAAACAGTTAGAGAATGGGCTGCAGCCTGTGTCCAGTGCCAGCGTGCTAAGATCCAGAGGCACACTAAAGCGCCCTTGGAACCATTTCCCATCCCTAACAAGCAGTTTGATCATGTGCATGTAGACCTTTAGGGTCCCCTTCCTCCATCACAGGATTTCACACATCTCCTGACCATGATCGATCGCACTACCCGGTGGCCGGAAGTGGTACCCCTGTCAGCCACAACAACAAAAAATGTTGCCCAAGTGGACTGAAATGTGGCGTAGGCGAATCAGGTAAAAATGCCCCAGGGACACGCAGGGGCTGACCGAAAACCAGTTCAGCTGTGGAAGCGCCAAGGTCCTCTTTAACGGCTGAACGCAAACCAAGCATGACCCATGGAAGGCGGTCAACCCAGTTGCCATCAGTCAAAGAAGCGCGGAGCGCAGCTTTCAATGACCTGTGGAACCGCTCACCCAACCCATTAGCCTGCGAATTGTACGCAGTGGTGCGGTGGATCTTGACCCCCCACACCATCGGCCATGACGGACCAAAGCTCTGAAACGAACTGTGGGCCCCTGTCAGAGGTAATGTCAGAGGGAGGGCCAAAGCGTGCGACCCAGGTGGACAGAAAAGCCCGGGCCCACCGGGCTTTTCTGTCGTTGTGGATGACAGGGGTACCACTTCCGGCCACCAGGTAGTGCGATCGATCATGGTCAGGAGATGTGTGAAACCCTGTGATGGAGGAAGGGGACCCAAAAGGTCAAACCGCTTGTTAGGGATGGGAAATGGTTCCAAGGGCGCTTTAGTGTGCCTCTGGATCTTAGCACGCTGGCACTGGACACAGGCCCGGGCTTTTCTGTCCACCTGGGTCGCACGCTTTGGCCCTCCCTCTGACATTACCTCTGACAGGGGCCCACAGTTCGTTTCAGAGCTTTGGTCCGTCATGGCCGATGGTGTGGGGGGTCAAGATCCACCGCACCACTGCGTACGATCCGCAGGCTAATGGGTTGTGTGAGCGGTTCCACAGGTCATTGAAAGCCGTGCTTCTTTGACTGATGGCAACTGGGTTGACCGCCTTCCATGGGTCATGCTTGGTTTGCGTTCAGCCGTTAAAGAGGACCTTGGCGCTTCCACAGCTGAACTGGTTTTCGGTCAGCCCCTGCGTGTCCCTGGGGCATTTTTACCTGATTCGCCTACGCCACATTTCAGTCCACTTGGGCAACGTTTTTTCCCTCAGGGAGACTCCTTTCGTATTCCTACCCCTGTTCACCATTGTTTGCCCCAGTCCTTTGTTGCTGAGACCTCTAAATTTGTTTTTGTTCGACACAATGCACACAGATCACCCCTACGACCTATGTATGATGGCCCTTTCAGAGTCCTTGAACCAGGGCCTAAACATTTTCTTTTGGATTTGGGAGGGCGTAAGGAAACTATCTGTATTGATAGGCTCAAACCTGCTCCTGTCCTGGCGGAAGATCAGGTGGTAACGGCCCAAGCTCCTCGCAGGGGAAGACCCCCCTCCACTATTTTAATGGACCACTGTTCTCCCTCCAGAGATCCTCATCTATCGGAGCTCAATTCCCCTGCAGCCCCTCCGTGTCTCCCTCGTCCTCAGGCACGGATGTCCCAGGATCATCCTACAGGTTGCAAGTTCAGCCGTTTTGGACGTTTGTTGGGGGGCATATGTGGCGGACTCTCACTCAGTGGAGAGGTTGCAGTTATGTTTGTTCAGATGTGTATATATATGGGTTTCTGTACAGTTGCTCTCAGTTGGAGTAGAGTAAAGAACTGTTTAAACCTGCCTGCTTTGTGTCGTCATCTTCACTCCTCCAGAGTTTAATCATATTTTTTTCACTTAAAGTCAACAATAACATATAAAATATACAGATAAACAAATAAATATGCCAGAAGGTATAATAATATAATCGTAAAAAACAAGTACAGTCAGCAGGAAAGATAAACAAACTTACAAACCGATGTGTTTAGGAGTGTCATATATACATATGCATATAAACATACATACATACATATATTATACAACTACACATATCTTCTATGTAGATAAATTGTCCAGAATATGTAGTTGGGAACATGTTGAAATGGTTTTTTGTGCCTTTTGGTGAGAAGTGGGTTTAATAGTACTAAAATATTGTTTAAGCACAATTAGATAAACATTAAAGTCTGGCTTTTATTTTAGAAATTTGAATTTATGCAAAGGATATTTAGCTAAGATAATTAACAGATTGATAAGGAAAGGTTTGGGGGACATTTTTTTGCAACTAAAAACCAAAGTCTTAGAGAGTATGGACACAACCAAAACAAATGTGTAACAGATTCTGGAGGAAGGTCACAAAATGTGCAGTTCACAATAACACCAAAACTAAGAAAAATTTAGAGAAGCCAATTAATCAAATTTTCATCTTTTTTGGAAAGCCGGAGTGCCCGGAGAGAAACCAAGGATGTACGGGGAGAACACGCAAATTACATGCGGAAAGACCCCAGGCTGGAAATCAAACCTGGAACCTTCTTTTGAAATAGTCCAATACTGAACACAAATTCTGGCCAGAATTTGATATTTTGAAAGAACCTGTTTTTTTCAGTATGGGAATACTTCCGGTTGAAAGAAGTATTCAAATGCATTAAAAGCCACCGCTAAGGCCATTTCTTCCAGTGCATAAATGAAAACAGTTTTAGCAAAATATTTCAGGCATGTTTTACCGACCTCCCAACAACTTTTACGCTTAACTTGCTTTACAGTTTGAGTGTCTTTTTCAGCGTTAGATTGAGGCTGTTCAGATTCTGCTTGAGTCGATTTGTTTGCTTTCTCAGCCAAGATATTTTCCCCAGCATTTTCCCATCTTCTATTTAGATATTTTTCACATTGTTTTTCCTCTAGTTTTTCCTTCTCGCGTTGATTCTGTTCTTTAAGACTCTCTATTTTCACGTAAATCTCCTCAATCGTTTTCTGACATTGCTTAATCTTGGCCTCTTGCTTCACTTTATTTGCACGAAGAATTTGATTCTCAGATCGAAGGTGTGTGTTTGTTGGTTCATGTTCTTTATATTTGTTTATCTGGGCTTTTTGTGTTGCAATTAACTTGCCCTTGTCCACATTTTCTTGTTCGATCTCGTTCACCAGATTTTGAAGATATGCGTAATCTTTGTCCTGTTCTCTTATCTTGGATTTAAGTGAAATTATAACATCATCTATTTTATCCCCCTTTTCCATCAAATATGTGTTGTGTTCTACTAATTCGTCGCGGGTCTCCAATAGTTTTTTCTGTCCTTCTATCTTACCTCTTAATTCTTCACCTTCTTTCTGGAGCTGTTTTATTTGCCCCTGATACTTTTCTTCCAAGGCATCTAACTCATCCTGAAGATTGTTATTTTCTTCTGTCTTCTGTCTAATCTGATGTAAAATTCTTTCATGCTTTTTTTGCAAGTCCTCCTCAGGTAGCAGTTGTTTATCCATCTTCCTGTGTGTTTTTTAAATGCAGGTTATTTGCAGTAATTTGTCAGAGCGTCTAATCCTACCATTGTAAACAGAAAACTGACCCGCGGTGTACTTACTGAGCCTGTTACGTCATAGTGACGCATCAAAGACACATAGAACGATACGCCCATCTGACTATTTTGCGACACGCCTCTCGTTCCATTTCGCGGGAACGCCCATCGCACTGTAATCGTTAAGGAAGTCACTAGAATGGGACCGCGTGGGCGATTTCTATAATAGATTCCACATTTTAACTAAGGTATTATCTATGTCCTCATAAGCCTGTGCCTTAAAGTGACGGTAAAGGCATTTTGTCGCACAAAAGTATCCGCTGTCAAAGGCTAAAATGTAGAATTTGGTGATATAGATATTTTTTGCAACCACTGATCTCTCTATTAGAATAACTAAATAAAGAAATCAGCGTTGGTAACTGGTTGCACTTCTTTAAAATATTAACAGAGGCAGTGGTGTTATTTAAGATCAGACATCAAGTCTGATCCAAGGAGGCAGGGGCGTCAGCTGAACCAATACTATACAGGGGCACAATAGGGCACCAAAAAAAAAAAAAAAAAAATGGGACAATTATTAATTTTTAAAAAGCATGGGCACAGATAATTAATGCAAGCATGCGAGCAAATATTTTTATAGTACTTATTTATTGTTATAAAGCGTCATATGTAGATTGTACAATCAGATTGTTATTTTCTGCATTGTTAAATATCTACCTGAATCAAACTGAATTGAATTGGCCCACTTGTGAACTTAACTGTATATCTCTATTCCACTACTGATGAAGGTACAATTTATCTTCATTAAATACTTGAAAAAACTTAAACTGAAAATTTTAAATGTGCAACTGTAAAAGGAAAAACAAAAAAACACCTCTACATACATACATGTCTATTTTTGCTCATCCTATGATGGTGTGATGGCGATGATCATATCAGGTGTGTATATCATGATGGGAAAGATGGGAGAGCTGTATGTTAATTTTTTTAACAGTAAATGGTAGTGTCTCGGCCAGTGGCAGTTGGTGGAGTTTTCTCCAGGGGGCGCTATAAATTCAAAATAGACGTATACTAAAAACCAGTCAAACATACACTAAGTTATCACACCAGTATATTTATATGAATTGCCAAGAACAAAAACATAAAAAAAAAAAAAAAATTATTTATGAAGCTTTACATTTTGTCCATAAATATTGCCCCTCTGAGGCTTTGTGAAGTAAAATCTGTTTTTTACATGGTCCAATAAGGTTTCAAAAACCTAAAAAAAATAATGTACCAGTTTAAATTTGGAGAATCTATTGCCCAGCTTTATATTTTTTAATATATAAAAACTATTTGTTCTCTGAAAATGTGTTTATATAAGAGCAACTATGCAGATTGAGAAACATTTATAAAAAGTACACTATATTATATTATTTCCCATGTGAATCCTTGATGTTTATTCTTCTTTGCCTTTTCTACAAAGTGCTTTAAATCAGTCCTAACTGTCTTTATCCATGCTGGGTTAGATCCTGATGTTTGAAAAAGGGAAAGCAGGGTAAATCTACATGCACTTAGCCAAGCATTCTTGCTAAACCAGGTCCTGGAAAAGGACTTTTCTTGCCTCATCTTTCTCTCTCTCTCTCTCTGGTGATCAAATACACTTCCTGTCATCTTAGGGCTGCAGCAGAGCTATGAAAGTGGAAAATTAATTACTAAGAAAATCAGTGCCTCAGGCACTGCAGATCCACAACGTGCCCCTGTGAAAAGGGTCTGCTGTTGCAAGGAGGTTTATTTTATAGTATTTTATAGTTTATTCTTATTTAGACAATAACAAAAGTTTTACACATTTATCATAAAATGCCTCGAAACAGCTTATATGCGAGCAAATACATGTAGAATAAGAAAAACACACAGTTTCTGGTGCTGCTGAGGCTCCACGTTGTCCCAATGAATTACTTTTACATTTAAATCACTGGATAAATACATTTATTCATTAATGGGATGGACTAAAAATGCTAATAAAAGTATGTAGTTTTGAATAAGCTTAAAACTAACTCTGATGCAGATAACAAGACATACACCGGCCGAAAGAAATTAAACAAAAAAAAAAAAAAAAAGCAAACCAAATAAAAAAAAAAAACAAAAAGAATAATAAAAACATATTACATCATGTTTCCAGAGCATTTTCCTGTACAAAAAGGGTTGGAGCTACTTTGGTCAATGGATGGAGAAAACTCAGATTTAGACTTGTCTTATGATGACGAACCCATCCTGGATTCAACCTACCAACCATCCCCACAGGGCAGGGCTCCAGAGCTGTATGCGTCTCTTTAATGGCCCCCTTGCAGCTCCCTGAAGCTTTTTCAAAGATGTATGAAAATGGAAAAAAGATTTTTTGTTTGTTTTTTGTGTGCAGGAGGTCAAACAAACAATCATTATGTTTCCAGTGCTGTAAAAATGTTTATAATAAATGAATACAAATAACAAATGTAAAAATGTCTGTCAATGAAGATGACGTTAGGTTAATTGGCTTCTCTGAATTGTCCTTAGCTGTGAGTGTGTGTGTTTATGTGTTGCCATGCGACAGACTTGCAACCTGTTCAGGTTGTACTCTGGCTCTTGCTACTGGAGATAGGCACCGTCCCCACTGTGACCTTGACAAGCACTAAGCTGGAGAAATTGGACAGATGATATAAATATATAAATTTATTCAGTAGATGGAAGTGAGCATTATTGATGGGAAAGTAGGCCATTCTTGTGCATGTGGGGATTTTCTAGTTCCCTTCCATAATGGTCCACTATTTTCTCCATTAATTGATTGACTGATTGACTCTATTGATCTCACAGTGGAGAAATTCACTCGTTATAGATAGATATTTATATATATAGTTATTGCACGGGGTATCAAATGTTAAATTGCACATTATACGTTGCACAAGTTATTGCCGTTATAGTGTTGCATTGTAGAGTCTGATGGAAGCAGGGATGAATGACCTGCTGTAGCACTTCTTTTTACAGACAGGGTGTAAAAGTCTTCCACTAAAGGAGCTGCTCAGCTCCTCTACAGACTGGTGCAGAGGGTGGAAGGTGTTGTCCATGATGGATGTGAGCTTGGACAGCACCCTCCTCTCAGCCACTTCCTCCACTAATTCCAGAGTACAGCCTAGGACAGAAGGGGCCTTTCTCACTAGTTTGTTCAGTCTCTTTTTGTCCCGTTTTGCGCTGCCAGGCGCCCAGCTGACGACAGCGCAGAGGAGGGCTGATGCTACCACAGAGTTTTGGAAGGTTTTAAGCAGGAACCTGCTCACTCCAAAGATCTCAGCCTCGTCAGGAGGTGGAGGCGGCTCTGGATTTATGAGCCCAGTCTGGACCTTTAATGATTAAATCTGTTAACTGCAACCGTAAATTATATTAAACAAGTATGGAAATATATGGATGGGTTATTAGGATCAAACAGGGAGTAATAAATGGAAAAGATAAATAAGACCTTAAGGACTGGGTATAAAATAACATTTCACGAATCAAAATATTGTCAACAACATACAACAGAATGTATTGAATCTTTTTAGAAAAGAAATTGATTAAATACTGCAACTTCATAAAATGTGGAGAAAATACAGCAAGGCAAATACTTTCCAGATGCCTTGCAAATAATGTAAGGTAATAATCTGATTTTGCATCAATATATGAAAAGTCTTAGCAAATATCTTGACATTTAATTAAAAATCCTTACTTAAACTACTTTTTTTTTACATAAATGTAATAAAAATGTTTAAAACAATATATTTTTCTGGGTTTTTAGTATTTCATTTACTTTAACATAATTATTTATTATTATTTGTTAGATTGACATTGAATATAATTGAATCCAGATGCAGCAGAAATATACACAGGCTGCCAAAGGCATGTTGCAGATCTGAATTGCCACCACAGCAGAGCTTACACAGCACTGGCAGCAGGTAAGATGGTTTTCAGTGTAAGGAAGCCATTAGGGAGAGATTTCTATTATGCAGGAAGGCTGCTGCAATGATTTTCTCCCATGAACCCGGGTTCAAACACCTTTAATCAAAGGTTAATTCCACCTCACTTCCTACATTGTTGATAGGGGTTTGTTCTCATCCAGCAGCTTTGTGATAAATCTGTCCAAAGAAACTTCAAAGAATAAAGAACAGTTTTTTGTTTTTATTGCTGATTAAGTATACATACATATGCATTCCCCTAACAAAACTAAAATGTCTGACTTAGACAAGAACATGATATAAAAAGGCGTTATGTAATTTTGTAATACACAATATATAGTTACTGTACATTCAAAAGACAAGGGGAATTATTGGCAAAACAAAGCAGTATTTAAGATTCACAAATGTCATCAACGTCATTCATTACACCAACAGTGGAGTTACTTTTTCACACACAGTAAATCAACTTTCCCAGCAGGATGTTTCATTTTTTTATTTCTCAGACAGCATCCCAATGTTTCAGTCTGATGTACAATGCGAGAGCAAAGATAGGAAAGCCCTGCAGATAGTTTCCATGAGGAATATTAAACATTTCCTGACGCCATGTCTTCATTAGAACTGATCTTGCAGCGACAGGCTGTGATAAATATTCAGCTGATTATGTGCAGCTGTCACCGATCAGCTTGCCCAGAATGATCTGTTGTTTTTCTCCTTACGTTTTCTGGGCTCTCTCCTCCACATAGAGCTGCATCTGTGAAAGCCAAACAAACAAATATGAGTAACAGTAAACAGATGCATTTCAGCACACAATATGGAGGACAATACAGAAAATAGCATCACAGGAAGAAGCCTTAGGATGAACTGCACATTAGAACCCAGCAGGGTTTTCTGAAAGTTTTTCCTTTCGGCTCACTTTAACTATGTCGGACGTCATGGACTTCAGTGGAATGAGTCTGGGCTCCTTCATGTGAACTTCCTGCTCATCAGCGACGATCCATGGAAAATCCTGCAAAGACGAATGAGCATAAGTGACTAAAATCATGCAAACAGTTGCATATTCTAGCAGCTGACTTCATTAAGAGCCTTCATCTGCGTACAGCGCCTCCTAAAAGTATTTTCATCCCTTCAAACTTATTTAAACGTTTTGTCGCATTCGAATTAGAATTTTTTAAACTGTTATGTGATCAACCAGTGGCTTACAAACTTCCTTTTCCAAAGTCCAATTTAGATTTCTATATATGGTCAAAGGTGAGGATGGTAAGTGAAGTAGCACTTTAAGCACAACTTAATTGGGTTTAATGTTAAAAAAAAAGGGAAAGAAAAAAAGAAATTGAATTTCTTTTCAATTGAGAATAAATAACAAATAAGCTGAGCCAGAAAAGAAACAAAACTCTCAAACAATAAACAACTGAAGCTGGGGTGGTTGATTGACATACAATTTTTAATTCTTATCAATACATAATCAAAAATAAAGTTGGAAAAAACAAAAAGAATTCTTACAACAAAGTAGTCAAAAATGTGCAACTGTATCCTAAATGTATCAATTTTTTTTTATGTTAAATTTTTCATTTTTTTAAATATAGGAATTAAGGGTATAATGAAGTAAACAGATATTTTATCCCTAAACAGCATCATAAAGAACAGTTGAATAAAAATGACTCAAACTAATTGTAATATTTTTTCGCAAAGTTCTTTAAAATCTTCCTCTTAGTCATTTATTAGTGTTTTCATTACACAAAGAAGTAGCACACATCTCAGTACAAATAAGTAAACCTTCACTGTTGTAAAGAAAATCTCTAAATACCACACCACTGAACCTCTGGATGCCTTTTATTTGGTTGTTTTAGGATTTGTTTGTGTATATTTGTGCTGACGAGGAGTAATTTTTGCTCCCAGGGAGGTTCTGGGTGGTCCTCTTTGCTTTAAAGGAAAAGTCCGGTCATATTCAGAACACAAACTTCTGAAAGTACTTGAAGTATGAAATTGTTAGATATTTTTCAATAAATGATGAGTGTTTTTAATTAAGAGTAATTTAATTTGAATGTGCTTTACTGGAGACATCCAAGTTTGTCAAAGAACACTACTGCCACCTACTGGTTTGTGACATCACGGTGCGGTATCAGCTGTTGAGCAAGTCCCAGTGCTGTATCTGGTGTTTGTTGCAACGCTCTATTATCCATGATGGTGACGACCAGTGCACTATACGAAGCAGTGTGTTGGAGTTATTATGATTTCTGTTGTTTTTATCATTTTATTCATTTATATCTTTTATATTGCTCTCAATCATTTGTTTTTCTATGTTACTCTCATCATTGAAAAAAGTGTATGAAGGCCATAAGACAGTCCAATGTTTTGCAAGAATGCTTTCCTGTTTTTCATTTGAGAAGCAGAGAAGTGAAAAGTCATAACCCCGACACCTTGTGTAAAGCGTATACTGAAACCAGGCAAGTTCCCTATCTTAAAAGTTCATGCTATGTCTAAGAGACTGCGTAATCGAAACTAACTCCTGCTGTTGTAATGTGTTGACTGCTCAATAAAAAGCCTGGCAAGTGTTGAGGAAAGCGGAGATGCAGAGATTGACAGTTCAACTCTGGACTCTCCTATGCAAAGCATTTTAGGAAAAATCTTACACTGTCTTTGTTTCATTTTTTATAGGTTAAAGTTAGGAAAACTTAACAACCCTAACAAGTGAGTAACGGATTAAGGACGTGTTTTTTTTCCTGGCCAGAAGTTCAATGGCAAATCCTCCCTCTTCAAGTTGGAAATCCAACGACCAGGACCGCAGTAACTCGTACGTGGACGATCATGAGTCTGAAAGGTGAAATAACTAATTTTGTTTCACTTTTACTTTATGTTTTGCAACAACCCACTGCCATGCACGTTGGCATTGTCAGTTTAACTATAGCTCTTGTGAATTTCAATGGCGAAGTCTTCTGGAAATCATAAATAATTGTTGATTGCAGATGTGTCTAGTAGTTCTCATTGATTTGGCTTGTAATGATTGGCCTTGGCTTACCGCACTGTGACGTCACTGCCGGAAGATGTCAGGAGTGAGGTGTTACTATATTTCGGCAAAAATGGCCGCTCCCAGACTCAGTGATTGTGACGAAAATTATTGTTTTTATTTTTTTACTGATTAACGCTAAATTGATTAAATCACCGCGATCGTATTAGTTTTAGGTATAAATAATGACCCAGTGGTTATTCCTTGCTGACCGGACTTTTCCTTTAACCCACTGTCCGTCTAGTTCTATGAAGCAGTTTCACTTCACTAACAAACATTAAACACAGGTTACGTTGGGGTTGATGTTTAAAGGACTGTCTGACAGAAAGCCTTTAGAAAACAACCAAATTGCAAATCCCACCTTTTAGGTTTGGATCTATATAAAAAAATCGCAATATAAACATGGAATAAATTGAACGTAGAGATAATTTCACCAAGAACTGCATTGAGTCCAATAACAGCTCACCTTAATAACTTGAACCTTCTCCATGTTACGTGTGGCAGCATCTCTGGTGTGCACAAGCACCGTGAAAGAACAACCTGAGGCAGGAACAAAACGTTTCACTCTTTTCCACATTTCAACGCATCTTTTCTTTTGTCCACCCGTTAGAGCTTCTAATCCCCCTCATTGTTACCTGGTGGGTTGTTGTTTAAAACAGCATCACACACGCTGATCTTCAGGATGAACGCTCTCAGCAGCTGCTCCACGTGTGACAGCAAAGTCTCTGAGCTGTTCCCATCAAACACAGCGGTTAGTGATCAGAAATACCCCCCAATTTGATTTCACAGAAAAGCTGGAAGCAAACCTGATTGAGAGGAGAGGAGGTTGGGAAATCTCAAAGACAAATCTCTCCACTGGATGATGCTCTTTGTCCATGATGACCACCACCACTTTCTCTGCATCGTTCTAAAGCACATAGATAATGATTTAGACTTAAATGGAAATATCATGAAAACTGACAAACAGAATTTTGTTTTGTAAAGTTTTCATGACATTTCCATTATTTAAAGTGCAGCATTGATCATATGTAAGCAGTGCGGCAGAAAAAACGTGGTGCAAAAAACATGCATTGATATGGAAGTTCAGAATATTAGATATATATGGTGCAATAATGCANACTGTCCGTCTAGTTCTATGAAGCAGTTTCACTTCACTAACAAACATTAAACACAGGTTACGTTGGGGTTGATGTTTAAAGGACTGTCTGACAGAAAGCCTTTAGAAAACAACCAAATTGCAAATCCCACCTTTTAGGTTTGGATCTATATAAAAAAATCGCAATATAAACATGGAATAAATTGAACGTAGAGATAATTTCACCAAGAACTGCATTGAGTCCAATAACAGCTCACCTTAATAACTTGAACCTTCTCCATGTTACGTGTGGCAGCATCTCTGGTGTGCACAAGCACCGTGAAAGAACAACCTGAGGCAGGAACAAAACGTTTCACTCTTTTCCACATTTCAACGCATCTTTTCTTTTGTCCACCCGTTAGAGCTTCTAATCCCCCTCATTGTTACCTGGTGGGTTGTTGTTTAAAACAGCATCACACACGCTGATCTTCAGGATGAACGCTCTCAGCAGCTGCTCCACGTGTGACAGCAAAGTCTCTGAGCTGTTCCCATCAAACACAGCGGTTAGTGATCAGAAATACCCCCCAATTTGATTTCACAGAAAAGCTGGAAGCAAACCTGATTGAGAGGAGAGGAGGTTGGGAAATCTCAAAGACAAATCTCTCCACTGGATGATGCTCTTTGTCCATGATGACCACCACCACTTTCTCTGCATCGTTCTAAAGCACAAAGATAATGATTTAGACTTAAATGGAAATATCATGAAAACTGACAAACAGAATTTTGTTTTGTAAAGTTTTCATGACATTTCCATTATTTAAAGTGCAGCATTGATCATATGTAAGCAGTGCGGCAGAAAAAACGTGGTGCAAAAAACATGCATTGATATGGAAGTTCAGAATATTAGATATATATGGTGCAATAATGCAATGTTTTGGTTTGTTGTTGTCAGTGTGATGCAGAGTCAGAGACATGATTAGGAGTTTTTCAGCAGTCTGATGGTGGTGGGGAAGAAGCTTTTTCGGATTCTGCTGAACCTGCATTGAATGCTGCAAAGCCTCTTCTCAGAGGGCAGCAGGGAGAACAGTCCATGGTGGGGAAGGAGGAGCCCAGATGATCTTCTCTGCTGTTCTCACCACTCTTCTCACCTTCGTCCAGTCTGAAGCGCTGCTGCCTCCACACCACACAGTGAGACAGCTGGTCAGAACGCTCTCTATGGTGCTTCTGTAGAAGGTGGTGAGGATGGGTGGGGGCAGGTGGGCTCTCCTCATCCTCCACAGGAAGTGCAAAGTGCGCTTCTGTGCCCTTTTGACCAGTGAGGTGGTGTTTACATTCCAGGTGATGTTGTCTGTGATGTGCACCCCCAGGAATTTGGTGCTGTTGACCACCTCTACAGCTGAGCTGTTGATGACCAGTGGAGCATGGTTAGGCTGGTTCTTCCTGGAGTCCAGGATGATCTCATTCGTCTTCTCCATGTTCAGGATCAGGCTGTTATCTTTGCACTAGTCCACCAGCTGCTTCACCTTCTCTCTATAGTCTAGGTCGTTGTCGTCTCTGATGAGGCCCACCACCAAGGTGTCATCTGCAAACTTCACGATGTGATTGGTGGTGAACCTCGGTATGCAGTCATGTGTCATCAGGGTGAACAGCAGGGGGCTCAGGACGCAGCCCTGAGGGGAGCCTGTACTTAGGGTGATGATATCAGAGGTGTTCTGTCTGACCCGGACTGATTGAGGTCTGTTGGTGAGGAAGACTAACAGCCAATTGCAAAGGGTTGTACTGAAGCCCAGCTGTTCCAGTTTGCCCACCAGATGCTGTGGGATGATGGTGTTGAAAGCTGAACAAAAGTCCAGGAACAGCATCTGCATGTGGGTGTTCTCCTCCAGGTGTGCCAGGCTCAGGTGGAGAGCAGCAGAGATGGCGTCCTCAGTGGACTGGAATGCATCGAATGTTGGGGGGAGACTGGAGACGATGTGTTCTTTAACCAGCTTTAAGTCATTGAGTGAGGTGACCTGAGGGTTCGTTGGGACCGAAAATATGGTGGCAGAATCAAAGCATGCAGGCACCATGGATCGGTCCAGCAAGGTGTTAAAGATGTCTGAGGACACCAGCCAGCTGACCTGCACACTCCCTGCCCAGGTATGTTATCTGGGCCTGGGGCCTTTTATGGTAAGTGGAAACTAAGCAGAAACAGCCTGTCATCATTGGACTCATCTTACCTTCTCAATGAGCGGCTTCACACAGTGTAACGTATCCTGGATGTATTGATTCAGCTCAGGGTGACAGGACATCTGGAAATGATTGTACCAACCAGAAGAGCAGGGTCAGACTTTTCAAACAGAATAGCCTTAAAACTAACTCCTGTGCATTTCTATAGAAATCTTTACCTGCACAGGTACATTGTATTTCTTCCTCTTCTGGAAGATTCCAGAGGGATAAACTTCACGGACGTAGAGGATGAGGTGAATGGCGACCTCCAGGAACTCGCACAAAATGTCAGCAACCACTGAAAGAGAGAGATAATTCCAATCAGGCCACTGATGGGACCGTTATTTACCAATGAACACAAACAGACAGCACTAAGCCTACTCCTGTTCATCTTTAATATCACCAGTATCTAAATATTAATATTCAAGCTTTTCCCTTCCATAAATCTTATTAGAGTCAGACTGATAGACTGATCAGGCGGCTGATATTTGTGTTTTTTTCTTGTATTGGTATCAGCCAATATGCCTGTTCATCAGTGCCTTCAGCAGCCACACCTTGAGACTGTGTGAAGAACATGATTGCTGCTTCCTCCATTTGTTATCTATTGTTAGTGTGTTGTTTGCTAATAAATGTCCATTTTCTTTACAATGAAACTTGTTGTTGATTTTGTCATTTTATTATGTAAATGGAGAAAGAGAAAGCAATATTGACCATAAAATCAGCAGCACTTGTCAGGGACTAGATAGATCGATATCAAATAATTAGTCAAGCTAGAAATCTTTAAGCCAGATAAACAACCAATTTAATCATGCATCAAAATGTTTGTAAACGTACATTCATATCTAGATTTATTGCAATAAATGATCTTAACTCATTTAAAGTACAGAACAGCATCATTAGTCCTGTACTGAAAGGCAGACTTTCTATATTAGTTAAATGTTACAGAAAAACAGTTTTAATGTATTTTAAAAAGCTTTCAAGTGAAAAACAAACATCCTTGATAATTAAGCTCCACAAAAGTGAAATAACTGAGTAAATCTATTTCTATGAAGGACCTTTTTATCTAATGCTCCAAAATAACATCTACCGGTAGTGCAGCAACCTGCTATCAAAATGAAGCTGCATTCAATTTAAACTTTGTTTAATTATCATGATAAAAACTGCAATAAAAAAACAACGGTTCTGTTAAGAGTTTTCACAGGTCAGGGAGGAAGTTAGAAAAGGATTTAAGGATGGGTTAGGTTATAAAAAAA
>NW_015151374.1:24561-27279 GCF_000732505.1 Cyprinodon variegatus | reverse complement strand
CCTGCCCAGGTATGTTATCTGGGCCTGGGGCCTTTTATGGTAAGTGGAAACTAAGCAGAAACAGCCTGTCATCATTGGACTAATCTTACCTTCTCAATGAGCGGCTTCACACAGTGTAACGTATCCTGGATGTATTGATTCAGCTCAGGGTGACAGGACATCTGGAAATGATTGTACCAACCAGAAGAGCAGGGTCAGACTTTTCAAACAGAATAGCCTTAAAACTAACTCCTGTGCATTTCTATAGAAATCTTTACCTGCACAGGTACATTGTATTTCTTCCTCTTCTGGAAGATTCCAGAGGGATAAACTTCACGGACGTAGAGGATGAGGTGAATGGCGACCTCCAGGAACTCGCACAAAATGTCAGCAACCACTGGAAGAGAGAGATAATCCCAATCAGGCCACTGATGGGACAGTTATTTACCAATGGACACAAACAGACAGCACTAAGCCTACTCCTGTTCATCTTTAATATCACCAATATCTAAATATTAATATTCAAGCTTTACCCTTCTATAAATATCATTAGTTAGACTGATAGACTGATCAGACAGCTGATATTTGTGTTTTTTTCTTGTATTGTATCAGCCAATATGCCTGTTCATTAGTGCCTTCAGCAGCCACACCTTGAGACTGTGTGAAGAACATGTTTGCTGCTTCCTCCATTTGTTATCTATTTTTAGTGTGTTGTTTGCTAATAAATGTCCATTTTATTTACAATGAGACTTGTTGTTGATTTTGTCATTTTATTATGTAAATGGAGAAAGAGGAAGCAATATTGACCATAAAATCAGCAGCACCTGTCAGGGACTGGATAGATCGATATCAAATAATTAGTCAAGCTAGAAATCTTTAAGCCAGATAAACAACCGATTTAATCATGCATCAAAATGTTTGTAAACGTACATTCATATCTAGATTTATTGCAATAAATGATCTTAACTCATTTAAAGTACAGAACAGCATCATTAGTCCTGTACTGAAAGGCAGACTTTCTATATTAGTTAAATGTTACAGAAAAACAGTTTTAATGTATTTTAAAAAGCTTTCAAGTGAAAAACAAACATCCTTGATAATTAAGCTCCACAAAAGTGAAATAACTGAGTAAATCTATTTCTATGAAGGACCTTTTTATCTAATGCTCCAAAATAACATCTACCGGTAGTGCAGCAACCTGCTATCAAAATGAAGCTGCATTCAATTTAAACTTTGTTTAATTATCATGATAAAAACTGCAATAAAAAAACAACGGTTCTGTTAAGAGTTTTCACAGGTCAGGGAGGAAGTTAGAAAAGGATTTAAGGATGGGTTAGGTTATAAAAAAAACAATGTTTATCAAACTATGAGCATATCACAGAGCTGTTTAATTGCATAGACTACCTACCTCTCAGAAAGGTTGCATAACTGGAAACCTACTGAAAGTCATGGTTGTCCACCTAAACTGAAAGACTGGGGAAGGAGAGCATGAAGATCTATGAACTATGAATTGTGCATCCTACAAACCTTTCTTTTATTTCATGAAAAGAAGAAAGGCATTGTTGAAAGAATATCATAAGATGTCCTATATGAGGTTTGCCAGAAGCCCAGCAGGCGATCCAGAAAACTTTCTCTGATCAGATGAGAAAAACTTGCTTTAGGATCAAAAAGTTGATCTTTCTTTCAGCAGAACAATCTTAAGTATTTATCCAGAGCTGCAATAGATTGATGATCAATATCAAAATACCAATTTTAGCTACAGTCTAATTACATAACTTTTGATATCATGCAGTTAGATGATCCAGTCGAAATTTGCACTTTAATCCCATCTCTGATAAGAAACTGATGTTTACAAAAAGCCATTAATCCAAACTAATCCCAAAAGCTTGATTTACTTCTGCATTTCTGTAGTGTGATACGACAGCAAAATGAAGCCAGTTTTGCTTAATTTCTGCAGTTTTCCTTTGTAAATTATCTGTTTTACTTCATCCAGAGAGAACAGGGAGCTATTTGATTCACACAACATCCACCTCCTATTTGTTAACCTTCTTAAATCCACTTTAAACTTTAAATCTCTCCACACCAAAGACATGTTTGGACCATTTGGTGTTTCATGTACAAATTAAAGCCCAATAAAAGGTCCGAACCTGCATTAATGTTAATGATTACTCCATTGTAATGTTTTGTCTGACTAAAGCCTTAAAGCGAATGATGTTGCATACATTTATACCTTTATAATATCCCCAACATCTTCAAATAATGCCCTTCATTTAAAACAGCAGAGCAAACACCTATTATATTTATTCGCTTCAGTGTTTACGGGTCTTACCTTGTCCAAAGTTAAGATCTTGCCTTGTCAGAGTTGTCATTGTTTATTTAAAATAAAATAAAAAAGTGGGGCAATGATTTTTATTCGGCTAGCTATACATGAGAAGCGATAGATTATATTTTTAGATTTAAAAGCTCGACATTCCTCTTATGTTTGATAAAAATGTCAGCGGTTTAAATTTATTCCAAAAAGAGTCTGATAAAAACAACAACAGCGACGCCAACCCGATTAAACGTTTATTTGTTCATATTTTTCAAAACGAAAGGTATGTTATTAGCCTCCTCGCGCATAAAGATGACGTAGCTCTTTCCCGCTCCTCGAGGTCCAGGGATGATGACGTTTTTTGGGGTTTTCTTTTCTGTTTTCCTGATTTTACATCTATTATATATATATATATATATATATATATA
>NW_015151374.1:22475-24196 GCF_000732505.1 Cyprinodon variegatus | reverse complement strand
AAAACAAACATGTCATTGTTTTAATTCAAATAAATAAAAATAACTTTTAAAATTGAGGTAAGTTATACTCTGAGTTGGACACAACTTTCCTCTCCTGAAGCTATACAATTTCATCCTAACACGGAACAAAACAAATAAATATCACAAAAAAATACATTTTAATTATTCTCCTGCTGTTTATATGATTCTACATATTCCTGTACATTAAAGTCTATACAATGAGTTGTGACAAATGTGGTGTTGTCAAACTTCCTGACAGAACACTTTTTCTTTTCTTTACCCTTTCCTCCATAAAATCAGTGTCAAGGTTCGCCTACGCTGATAACTTGTTCCAACAAGTTGGTGGAAAGTTTTTTACATCTTGCATATGAAAACAGTGTTCTGACACTCAGCCGTGAAATCTTTGCCGTAGGTGTAAAAGCACCAACACCAACATTTCCAACCCCAAACCTTTACAAACAGAAAGCTCCAAATGCGAAACCTAAATAGGAAATAAAACAATAAACAAAAGGTACATGAAGGTTGCTTACACATATGGATTCAAATGTAACTATATTGATCCCCAAATGAGCCTCAGGTGGGACTCTCTGTCTGTCTTACGCAGTTGTCAAATGGGAATTAAAAACAGTTAATTGACAATTAAGAAAAAATAAGAAGAATAAGATTAATTAAGAAAATCAATTTATTTATTTGCTTGCTTTTCCTCCTACAATTGTGTGTTCTAAGTTGCCATTAAGGAAAAAAAAATGTACCGTAGCTGGAAATATATATATACTTACTATGAATGACCATCGGGCTGGGATTTAATAACTTTTCTTCTTCCCACTCCCTTTCAGGCCTGTTTTTTTTTTAACTTTTTTTGTTATTTATAATATGACTCATAAGTTTAAAATGATTACCCCAATCTGATACCCCAAGCCTGTTTCGGGAATATTTCTCTGTACTTTAACAAATAAAGTTATGTTGTGTTGGCTTGTGATGGACTGGTGACCTGTCCAGGTGGTATCCTGCCTTTTGCTCATAGATTGCTGGAAATGGGCACCTGTCACATAGACAGTAGCAGAAGATGGATGGATCACCAGAAGCCATTAGGAAAAGGCTAAATATTATTTTCTCTACTAGCAATCAAACACTTCTTTCTGCTAAAAGGTTGGTCTCTCATTGGTCCTGTCCAGCTATGCAAATTCTGGGACATTCCAGATAATAACTATTCGTTTATTCGTTTATATATATATATACAGTACTCAAATTAAGGGGGGAGGAGGGAGATGGCATCCCTCTTCTAAAATAAGTATAAAAAAATCCTCCCCCTTCGCAAATGACCCCCCCAATACCATCCCCTATGACATTTTATTACTAAATGTGTAAAATTTCTACTTTATATTAACAGTAAAGGCAATGATATTGCCCTTTCAACATTTGGCGGGTTGCCGGTTTACGAGTAGCCTGAGCAAAATAAAATCAAAGAAGTGGCCTACCATGAATATGAAGCTGATCCCAGTGAGAAATTAGTCCTCTGCATTTGTCTCTAACTATGTAGGGGTAGTGATAGCCATGCCACTCTAGGGACTGACTGCAGTTCTACTGTAGCTTTTTTTTTTTTACAGTGTCCTGTCTGGCAATGTGGCAATAAGAATAATTGTCTTGATGCCAAAAAGAGCCCAACAGATTTTACTTTCACAAGTGTAGCAGTATGGCAATTGCCATATTGCTCCACTTGT
>NW_015151374.1:3145-22070 GCF_000732505.1 Cyprinodon variegatus | reverse complement strand
AAAAATCCTCCCCCTTCGCAAATGACCCCCCCAATACCATCCCCTATGACATTTTATAACTAAATGTGTAAAATTTCTACTTTATATTAACAGTACAGGCAATGATATTGCCCTTTCAACATTTGGCAAGTTGCGTGTTTACGAGTAGCCTGAGCAAAATAAAATCAAAGAAGTGGCGTACTATGACTATGAAACTGATCCCAGTGGGAAATTAGTCCTCTGCATTTGTCTCTAACTATGTAGGGGTAGTGATGGCCATGCCACTCTAGGGACTGACTGCAGTTCTACTGTAGCTTTTTTATTTATTTATTTATTTTTTTACAGTGTCCTGTCTGGCAATGTGGCAATAAGAATAATTGTCTTGATGCCAAAAAGAGCCCAACAGATTTTACTTTCACAAGTGGAACAGTACGGCAATTGCCATATTGCGCCACTTGTTTCATGCATATAAATTGCTTTATTATAATTATGCAGGGAGTTTTACAGTTTATATGGACACTGCGATGTAAATACAGCAGAAAAACAGAAGAAGAAAAAGGAAAAAAGAAAAAGTAAAAAAAGAGAAAAGATGAAAGAAAGAGGAGATAGAAAAGAGACAATGACAAAACATTTTCAGTCTGCTTCATCACCTGTAACGAGATGAAAAAAGAACACCACAACCGAAAGACATGGTACGAGACATACAATAAAGAGACACCTTGAAACTATCGCTGAAGTAGTATTATTAAGTCTGACATGTACTCTGTGTTACCTGAAGATATGAATGTGGGCTTTCCGAACTGGAAAACTTCTTGCTGCAAGGCAGCAATGCTATCCACTGCTTCACTGAGGAGCCCCGTGTGTCTTTATACCTTTTAATCCTTTAATTTTGGTGAAACAAAAGATTTCTTTTGGCAAATTCCCTTTTATTGCTGCCATATTACATTGGTTGTGTACTATACTTTGCAATATATAATCATTTAAAATAAAGTTTTCTTTCAAAGGATTGATATACCACAACCTTTGTGATGTAATGTACGTGGAGTTTAAAGTAACAAAAACTGGAAAAATGTTGAAGGGTTATTATTATGCCTTTGAGAAGTATATTACAAAATGATGGTTTGAACTGGTTTCTGAAATAAATAATTAGAGTCTCTAAGAACATGTAGTATTTCAATCTGAAAAACTCACACAAAGAGAAAGAACAATTAGGAGAAATTTATTGATACAATTAATTGCTTGCCTTACTTCCCATTCAAGGTTAATCATTTCAGGCAAAGTTTTAGTCCATATTCTGTGTTGCGACAAACGTCTGCACAAGACTATATGGTTTCTACCCCAGACCGTAAACGACCAACTCAGCTTTGTCATGTAAACTTACTGAAACCTTATTTTGGGCGCACTTTGGAAGAAAAAGTTGTGAAGGCATTTGCCTCTTCTGTGAAAGCAGACTTGAGCTACAGCAGGATTAGATGAGGATGTGCAGCACTTTGATGTGTATGTGGGTGGAGGTGCATTTCCTGTTGTGGTGTATTCAGATCATAACCCTTTGACCTTTTTGCACTCCTTACAGAGTCCAAATCAGCGGTTGATGCGATGGGCCTTATTCCTGCAACCTTACAACCTTGATATGCGGCACATTTGAGGCACTGAAAATGTGCTGGTTGATGCATTTTCTCGTGCCGTTGATGGACCAGACTAACAGAAAAATAGCTACAGAGGTCCTAGTTGGGATCCTCTGTTTTAAAGGGGGAGGTGTGACGCCTGCAGCGGGTTTCTGCCCTTTTCCTTACGGGGCTCTGGGGGCAGGCCTTCTGCAGGTGTTCTGTTTTGCCCTAATTGGTGCTTGTCTGCTTTAAAAGCTGTCATACAAGCAGCAGACAGGAGGCTTCTCCCTCTTTCCTCCTCAGAACCCCGTTTAGTTTGGTTTGTATCCTATGGTTGGGTTTTGTTAGTTTTGTTTGCATTGGCTTATTTCTGTTTAGTTATAGGTTTTGTATTAATCCATTTTTGATTTCCCATTTTATTTATCCCTTTTTCAGTTTTTTTTTGTTTCTTTAGTACAATTCAATACATTAAATTTCAGTTAATAAGAAAATCCTTGTGTGGTCTCCTTTAATGTTACCCCCATCAAACAAGCTTGGTGGACGTAACATTGTGGACAAGCAATTACTTTGTCTTTGGTGCTCAGACCTCGGCAGGAAACATAGCGCTGTATTTTGATAGATATGCATGAACAGGAGCAAAGAACAGGGATGTCCCGCCCCCCAGGCATGAAACTGGTGGTGGAGTGGAGATAGATGAAGTTGGTCAGTGTGTAGACTGCTGGTTAGGGAGACGGTATGCTGAGCTTTATGGGGAGATCCAGTGGACTGTGTGAGCTGATACTAGAGCTTCACTCAGGGACCTGGAAAATGGAAGTCCAGCTTGGATAACACAGGTTGCATGAACCTGTCCATGATGAGCAAGCATGAAGCGACAGTGGAGAGGAAAAAATTCCCCATTGGGAAGAAACCTCTGGCAGAACCAGGTTCAACATTGCAGTCTTCTGATGGACCGGTTAAGATGAGACAGGGAACGCAGCAAGAGTCCAGGAAGAAATTAAACTCTGATGAAGATTTTACTATGATGGCAGAGGAGGGGATGGAGGTTGGTTGAAACGGTGTCATCTGAATTCACACAGCGCATCCGCCGCCTGCGCACAGGAGCAGACAGGTGCGTATCGGAGGCCTTTTAAGATGAACTTTGGATGCTGATTGGCTTTCGTGGAGGTGTGGTTCAAAGCTGATTGGCTGTGTCGAAGGTGGATGTAGTAAAGCAATTTGTTTCTTCAGTTGAACTTCCAGCTAGGCTCCATATTTCTAAAATATGTTTTTATATATATATATATATATATATACAGTAAATACATAAAGTTATCCATGCTCCAGAGCAGAGGTTCTCAATGTGATGTGACAGTCTGGTGATCCCCTAAAAATTCAGATTAATTCATGCAAAATATTACATATGAAGGGAAATAATAATGTTAATTAATAAATTATATTTTTTATCACATTGAATTATTTATTTATCATTTGTTTAGAGTCAGACTATTGATTCCCAGAGTTGGGGTCGGGCTCACACTCGAGCAACCACCATGGGGTCTGGAGATCCACTACAGAAATTACAATTAAAAAGGTTAAAGCGCTTAAAGACATAAAAACATCACTTAGAAATAAAAAAAACCAACTACTTTGGTCGATGTCATTACACCTGTGGTTTTCTTGTAAAAGAAATGTAAAAACTTTAGTCAAACCCAGGCACCACTTTGTGGGTCAGAAGCTGAAAAGGTTGAAAGCCTCTGCTCTTGTTGAACAAATAAGATTTAACTTCTCACTATTTGCTCACCAATATAAACAAACAACAAAGTCACATCACCATGAAAAAAATAAATAATAAAGACCAAAAAGAAGAGAAAAGAACAACATCTTTTGTATATGTCGTTGTAACTAAGTGTGAAAAAATAAGTTTCTTAAAAATCCTTCTATGTTGCTTTGTTTTCTAACGTAGGCACAATCATGTAATCAGAGAGAGCTTTTATTTTGAAAGGACGGCCATGCTGAATATACAACCTCTTCAGAGCTGGAGCCAAAGATCAACCACAAGCTGCAAAACTATGTGAAAAAAAGATCTGTAAAGACGTTTTAACAATGAGGCGACGCTTTCTGATGGTAAGCACTGCTGACTCATTAGCAAACCTCTTCATGCTCCACCTTAGGACAATCTGTCACTGGAATTACTATTTCATACAAAGTTAAACTATACAGCACAACTTAACTTAAATAAACTGCATTGCTATGAAAGGTTTTACATCTTGTTTTAATTAAATAAGAGAGACCTACATAATAAAGAAAAGTCTTACAGCCCAGAGCAATGTTCCCTTTTCACCTGGTTAGTTTTTTTTTAACTCCTGTCTTCATTAACTATCCAGCAGCTGGTTATGGTGGAGTTTGTACATAAGCGGCTGTAAATGTACTGCCTCAAGTAAACGAATCGCTTTGTTGATTGTGAAGTCATGCCTTTTTTGGAGTTTGTAGCTGGGAGCATTTCAGGTAAAAACAACATTAGTGAAGTCTCTGAAAACAGAAACACAGATTGATGCTTGAACGTCTGGAATTAAAACTTCTCCTCGATGGTTTTTGCAGGTGCAGTGGGGATTGCACTTGGACATCCGTTGGACACAGTGAAGGTGACGCGGTGCTCAGAAACCTCCACATATGTAATCCTGTGTAAATCATAAAACATCTTGTTTTGCTTGTAGGTGCGTCTGCAAGCAAAGTCTGTGTATAAAGGGATGTTTGACTGTGTGGCTAAAACATACTTGAATGAAGGAGTAGGTGACACATCCTCACTTGTTTTAATAATAAACCTTTAAGCATAAGCCCTTTGACTATTCTGTATCTTATCTGTACTCCAGCTCCGTGGATTTTTCAAAGGCATGTCCTTTCCTGTTCTGACCACTGGCCTGGCCAACTCCATCGTCTTTGGCTCTTACAGCAATGCTTTACATTACATCTCTCAGTCTGACTGCAATATCCGCAGCCCCTGCAAACAAGCCTCTTCTGTGCAAGTCTTCACTGCGGGCTGCATCTCAGGCGTTGTGCAGGTATGGTCCCTTTAGAATCAGTGGTTTTCACACAAACTTCTATTTGCTAATATACCCAGCGTGTATTGGTATGGCTTTGATTCTGTGGTGCTTTGGCCTCAGAGTGAATGTTTTTCATTTAACAGTCAGTGGTAACAGCAGGGTAATTGTGATATATCTTTGATGTATCTTATGATAATTTGAGAGATTTAAAAGAAAGGAGAAAAAGTCATTTAGCATTTAAGTTAATGTTCTATTGAAGTCATAAAACCTAGCAAGAGAAGATTATTGGATCAGTTTCCCTTGTTTTTTTATATAAGATAACAAGACATACATAAGAACAATCTCAAGTGCTAAACCTCCAAATCTAATTGAGACATTGACCAATAGTCCTCAACAGACCTCATCATTGCCTCTTAGGTTCCAGAATAAGTTACTTTACATATTTATTTTTCCTTGGATAGACTGAGGTGTTGAGTACCAACATCAATTTCTTCTTACCTGCTGGGAAAGTGGTGATGTTTTGGTCAATGAGGAGGTATTATTGTTGCCTTCCTTTCCTAGAAAGTAAAGTTAGTAGTTCCCTAATCTATGTCTGACAGACTTCTCGCCTACTAGTCTGGAATATTCCAGACTAGTGGATTGATATGATTCCACAGCTGAGCGGTTCTGTTGTCATGTATCTGCCCAGACCCTGTGCTTGAAAAATGTCTGAAGACTGTTTAATATGGTGAGGCAGGGGCTTCTACTCTAAGTTCCTGCAAGATCAGCAAATTCCCTGCATCTTTTCTGCATGTCTTAAACTGGCAAATAGTTCCAAATCTATACATCCATTTGTTAAAATGTCGCTATGATGTTCTTTTTTTTCGGGGATGGCATAGTTTTACATCAGATTGAACACAGTACTTAGCTCTTAAAAGCCTGAAGTTTGGGATGAAACAAGTTTCTCAAGGGAATCAATGGAAGACATTTTTGTTGTGGGTCATTCTTAATGGTGAGACGAGTGAGAACTGGAGGGCAGTAAATGTGGTTTTCGGTTGTTCTTTTACCTCCTGGATGAGTCTTTTATGGTCTCATGGAGCAGCCCGGTTCAACGTCTCAAACTTATAAAATGACATTTCTGCTTAAGTGGCTTTTAGTTATTTAAGCTGTAAAACAGACCTGATGATCAGATTTCTCTGTACCGCCATCAAATATGAGTCAAAAACGTCTTTTTGTTGAAAAAAAAAAGGCAAAACTTTAAAAAAACAAAGCTTTAAAACTATGCCACTCAAAAAGTTGTGGTGTCATAACTAAGAGATACATCAAAACTTTAAATTATCTACCAGAGGGAATCAATTTGATGAGTTTTCAGATAGCTGCTGACCACATCCATTTAATGTTATTTTATCAGAGTATTCCCCATCTAGCTCTAAGTAGCCCAAAAAGAGGATTTTTGATCCATCATAAATATTGTTTTACTTACCTTCAGATGGCAGCAAACCGCCATTACCAAAGCATTGAAGTTATATTAGTGCTATGCAAAAGGTCCGGACAGAGATAAACTGAGTAAATACTAAAAGCATTTATTGTAATATTGATTCCATCGTTGGACGTTTAGCATTGTTGATCCGTCCCATTTCCAAATACTGAAGGAGAAAAGGAAGGAGATCACTGAGAGCGAACAGGATGTTTTTGCACAGGACACTGTGTTGGCCGCCCTGCTCTGCAACTCTGCACAATGTTTCCTTCCCAATCTTTACTCTGTTCACAAAGGATTCCTGTTTGCTACAGCCTTTCAAACACAGGTCTCTCTTTTAACAGTTGGACATCAGTGTTGCAGAGAACAGTACGGGGTGGGACAGCTAAAAGTGGAACACACTGCAAAAACCATCTAGAAATAAGTCAACTTTTTTAAATTAAGTGTATGCCTTAAATTTGGGCAGGTAAAAAAGAGGATCTGCCAATGCAATGAGTATTTCTACTCTTAAAATAAGACAATTATATAAAATGCACTTAAAATAAGACAATGCAATTATAAGACAATGCAATTATTTTTTTCCTATTTTAAATGTAAATTGTCTTGTTCCACTGGAAAAGTTTCTCACTTTCCTCCTCAATTTGAGACAAAAATAATTTATTTTAAGAAAAAAATAGTTTATCTCAATTTCATTTTTTTTCCAGTGCATAGCATCGTTCACTCTGAATGGACTTTTTTTTTTTTTATGAAACCTGGAGTAGCAGCTGCACTACTAGACATACTGCTTTAAAACAAGCAAAAATATCTGATAAGAATGTATTTAGAAGTTTATTTAAGATCAGTTTGATCTTAAATAAAGAAAACCTCCAAATGCATTTTATATCTAACAAAGTGAGAAGTATGTGTTAACATAAGGCCAGATTGGTTTGAGGCTATTTTTTCAGTAACAATGAAATTTATCTGAAATCTGCATTTTGTATTAACTCTGATAACAATGAAGAGAGGCATTTAAGTGCAACAAAAGAGAAAAGAGAAATAACCAAAGAGGAGATTAAAGTTTTTCATGTCTTGTTATAAGAACAAATGTTTAAAATATATCTATGTAATTTTAAAATAATTAGAGTTGACTAATACTTTATGATCCTGTGCCTCCAGGTGCTGGTTTGTGCTCCAATTGATCTGGTGAAGGTGCGTCTGCAGGGTCAAACTGCTGCTGAGCGCTACCGTGGACCCATACACTGCGTAGCTGTCATACTGAAGGAGAAGGGTCTAAAGGGTCTGTACAAAGGAGGGGTGGCTATGGCTCTGAGGGATGTACCCTGTTATGGACTCTATTTCCTCCCTTATGAGGTCATCCGCAAAACCCTGACTGAGACTGGAGAGGAGCCAGGTCAGTCTGAGATTCCTGATGCAAGAACTCACGTCTAAGAATCTTTTTTGAACATACTAGAGCAAACTTTAATTTCATAATCTTACCTAGCACTAAGACACCCCTGCCACTAGTTGGAAATACACAACTATTATACAGCCTTTCTGCACCAACCAAAGCAGAACAACGAGATATGCTTTCCAGAGCCGTATAATAATAGAAATTGAAACACATCATCTTTGTTACTGTAGGATGTCTGGATAAATTGTATCGTAACACACATATTGTGATATGTATCATATTGCAAAATTTTTGCCAATTCATAACCCTACAAGCTACAAATACGTGACTGAAAGTATTGTTTTGTAACCAAACCAAACTTCCAAATCAAATATGACTTAGACAGATCTATTTTGTCCTTATGTATACACGAGTGTAAACAAAAAGACATTTCGTTTGAAACAGCTCTAGACAATTTCATTTTCAAATGCAGCCTTGAAAACAGTAATAAATACATAAAAAATAGTAATATAAGAATATGACTGTATATTTACAGTTCTAACATACTTTTTTTTCTTTAAATAAAATAACCCATTTTTCACAACATTCAGCAGTCTAATGGCAGTGGGGAAGAAACTGTTATGGAATCTGCTGGAACTGCATATGGCTGCCAGCTTTATAATAAAAATGGAACTTATCTTTCACAGACCTTAGTTTTAAGGAAAATTTAGAAAATGTATTTTAAAGCTTATTTGTATAAAATGTGGAAAAACACCCCCCAAAAGTATCATTTAACACACTACAGTACAGTAACTGATTTTCATAATAATTCCTAATGTTTTGTGTTTCCTCAGGTACCTTTGCAATACTTATGGCGGGGGGCGTAGCAGGTGTAGTGACCTGGGCATGCGCCACACCCATGGACGTCATAAAGGCTCGGCTCCAAATGTCTGGAGCTGGCGGTCGGCACTATAGCGGCGTCCTGCACTGCATAAGAGTCAGCTTAAAGGACGAAGGAGTCAGAGTCTTCTTCAAGGGTCTTCTACTGAACAGTGTCAGGGCTTTCCCTGTCAACGCCGTCACCTTCCTCACCTACGAGAGTCTGCTGAAGATTTTCCGTTCACCTAGTAAATAGAAGCATCTTCGCTAGTAAAAAAGGACTTTGTTTTTCAAAAAGGAAGCAAGAAAGTTAACTTTAAGTCTAACAGTTTCCAGGTTACATTTCATTCATTGACAAATAATAACAAAATGAGTTCCAATACCTCCTGTTCCCTTATGTTTGTACAGAAAAATCAGCTCATTACTCAAATTCTGAACGCAGAACCATCAAATTACCAAAACTTGCTTTTATTTAAGTACATATATGATCTGATTAAGGATACACAAATAAAAGTAGTTCGACTAAACCTAAAAGCCTCAACAGCCTAACAGAGAAACCACATTTTTATTACAATACTCTTTCAACACCAATATAGCATACATCATTAGATTTTCTGCTAAGCTAGGGTGCTTCTGTGATAGATGAGAGCTGCTGACATTAGCTTCCCAACTTTAATGCCACACTGTCATAATTTATTCTAGTACTACTGAAATATTTTAGCTAAGATCCTATAATGGGACTATCTGATGTCATGTTATGTTATGCAATTTTTTTAACAACCTACAAACTTTAAGCTTTTAAGATTTATTTTCTAAGCACATATCTGCCTCAAATATGCTAGTTCTCCTTACAGGCTTGAATTATCTGTTAGACCACTCCTAATCCAAGGACATTTGAACATTTGCATTGCCTTTTTGTTAATGTTAAATCTATAAAGTGTTCTGTTTTAGCCTTGCTATATATATAAGGGTTTATTTCAAACTAGGAGAGTGAAAGATGTGAATTATTGCATTAACTTAATAAGTTTTATGACGTTCAAAGATGAAAATAGATTTCTCTTTAGTCAGATCTTCAACATAATACTTTTCTGCACTACAGGCACAATTTTTATTCTGTATCATTTAATGATCTTATGAAGGGTTACCATTGTTATAGCTTCCCTTTCCCCAATTGTTTTTCAGAAAATGTCAGAAAAACAGCATTTTTACATTGTTTATTAAATAATGATTGGATTTTGATGTTGATGGGTTTTTGAAAAAACCATTGAGGTGTCAGCAGCAGTGCTTCTCTTACTAAGGTGTCAGGAATAGGGTTGTTGAAAGATAATTTATATGTCTACAGATACTCGAAAACTTCTGATTACATTATATTTATTCCTAAACTTGTGCCAGAAATATGATTTTATTACTTTTTAGAGTGTTTTAAATAAAAGACAAAACTCTCTGGAAAAGGAAGCCAAATGGGCCTTTAAACCAAGAGGAAATCCGTCTCTTAAATCAATCCCAATTCTGCCGCGCCACGTAAAGGAACCTTTTTAAATTTTCTCACATTACAGCCACATGTAATATTATCTAAATGATCAACAAAAAGGAGTTTATATTTAATAGGCTGGAGGTAAATTATTAGTTTTCAATCAAACAAACAAGAGTATCTGTCTATCGGACATGTTTCACCATAGTTTGTTCCCAAGTGGCCAAGCTTGACCAGACTAAATAGAGAAAAACTTCAATATTCAATTCTTGTTCTCAGTTGCATTTATTTTTTTGATGTTGAATGTACATTACATCCACACATAGATATATATTATTATGTAGTTCCTGCAGAGGGCCTATAGCCATTATTATTTTTGAAAAACTTCCAAGATTGGTCCATATTTAGCCAAATCTGTCTCCCTATAGAAGAAGTCACAGATTAGCGGATCAGGGGCCAGATCCGGACCCAACCTGATTTAAAACATTTATAAATTACTGCATGTTGTCCGACAAGTGTCTAACTTCACTTGCGCTGCTTCTCCTGGTAATATGGTAAAGCCCTGCGGAGCGTCCTTTAAAGTACTTTCAGACACAGCAGGCGGAGGGAAAGGAGAAGACGATGAGAAAACGAAAGCAGAGAAAGTGTGGAATGGAACTAGTAAAAAGTGAAATGGTGTGCTCAAAGACAACCCTGCACATTTTAAGTATGTTTGGCTTAACCTGCTGCTGTGAAGCAGGATTCTCCACCATGAACATAATTAAAAATAAATATGGATCCAGGCTCAAAATAAGCACCTTGAAAGGTGCTTTAGAATGGCTTTGTCTTCATTCAAACCCAGGTTTAAAGCCTTGCAGGGCAGCCTGAAGCCCACTGCTCTCATTAAGCCAGAAAAAAGAAATAAAAAAATAAAAAAAACGGTCACTTCAGGTGTTTTATAAAATATGTGAATCGGGAAATTGTCTATATACAAAACTGAAAGAATATTGTTCTCTACTTAAAAAAACACTTTAGATTTAAAAATGTAAAAATGTTCACCTTTTTAAAATATTTCTTTATTTGAAAATTCATTATATAACATGGATGCATAAACACCTCATTTTATTTCAGTGTTATATTCTGTTTAAATTAATAGATTATAATTAAAAATGTCTCTGGACCTTTACTGGTTGTTGTATTTCTTTATTCGGACCCCTGCCCTATAGTCTGAGACCTGCTCCACTGTCTCCAGTTAGTGAACACATCCCCCCAGCATTATACTGCCAGTACTATGTTCCAACATCGGGATGGTGTATCCAAGGTGATGTTTGTTTTTCATGCACACTAGCTTTTAAAGAAGGTCAAATGACATAATTCAGATTTTTGTCTAAAATCCTTTTTAATATTGCTTTTTTTTTTATTCTCCATAAATGCCAGACTGGATTTTATAGAAATTATGTTCTTGCTTTTTTCAAGAGCAAGAACACAATTCTTACTTAATTCTATAATGGATTAAAATGTGGAGTTACCATCTGGGCTCTCCGGTCTAAACAGTGCATAACACTGCAGATAGAGCAGTTCCTTTGCATTTAAACCTCATATAAGCTTGGCTCGTATCACATGACAAGAGAGCACTATACATCTTTCAGTAAAGAATACGTTTAAGGCTGTAATTAGACAGTCCATGTTTCTTTAAAATTATGGGTTTAACATATCTGTCCTATGTTTGGCTGTACCCAAAACCATGGAGCATTTCCACTAAACTTTATTTTATCTTTAAATATACTACCTGTTTAAACAGAGGAAAGAAAATTATTTTTCTGCAAACATATTCTCCAATTACCATGAGCATGTTGGCTGCTCCACAGAGCATTTTGAAATGCTCATAACAGAAGATAATCTTTTATGAACCAACTTTTTCCAAAACACATCTGTAGTGCTCTTTGGTCCCCACGATGCTGTTTGGTCTCCAGCATCTCTCGTTCTCTAACAAACCTTTCCTGCCCTCACAGAACAGCTGTATTTACACACAGGTGGACTATATATACATTAGGTATATTTGGAGTTATAAAAGCAAAGGAGGCTGAATATAGATAAATAAAACCCTTTTCAGGTTTGTGCTTTATGTTGCTCCTAATAAAAGACATTGCCAGTTGGTATTTTTTTTTAGAATAGTATCACTGAGATTAAGTTACTAAGGCAATGAAAGGGACCTCTGTAATAATAAACCACTCTATGCTCTAATTTCTGCGCCATGCAATCATTGCACCTTTTACCAACGCAGGCTGTAGATTTCATCTAAGCTGCTGCGGCCGAGAAACTCAAACCAAATAAACGACAGAGCAAACCCGCTGCAGGAAGGATTTGTTTTTTATTTTTCCATGGAGGACAAAACATTATTATATCCACAGTGATATATTTACATTAGAGTAGAAAACCTCTTATCGCTTCATCACAGTTTACAATTAGTTATTCATTGTAAGCAAATCAGTTTTGAACAAAAAAAAAAAAAACAGCTGTTTATGCGCACACATGTGAAAATATAACAAAAAGCAGCGATGAGAGGGTTTAACGTCAATAAAAAATGTTTACGTTCAAGTCAGTCAGCTCTTAATGTAAATCTGAGCACAAGTTGCATTTTTAGTCACAGAACCTCATTAAAGAGTATAAAAAATATGATTAATAAAATACATATTATACAAGACCCTTAATTTGTGTGCAGACACTACAGCCAACATGACTGTGGTCAGAATGTATGTTTGTAATTTTTCTTACAGTAAGTTAAAGAGAAAAAATAAACACACTTACATGACAGAAGCATTCCTAGAATGCAAATCATGGCTCTCTAATTTCACATTTCCTTTAAATGTGTCAAAGCAGGAAAAAACTATTAACAAAAAAAAAAAGAAATGAGGCATCAAATATTTCTTTTACACATCAAAACTCCAAATGAGCTTTATGTTGCATCAGGTGGCGTGGCAGAGGCTGCACCACCTGCAACAGTTTAAATGGTGCAGCCGTGGCGCGTCTAGCAGCAGCTGTACCACAGAAGAACCGAGCAGCAATTCCCTGAGTTTACAACTTTAAAATGCACGCATACAAAAAAAAAGGAACAAAGAAGTGTGGTAAGGAAATACTTTTCGTCTAGTTCCACAGGAATGCAGATAGCTTCGCCTGACAGGTGGCGCAGGTTAACCTCATCTCCATAAAGACTGTCTTTAACTGGAATGTGAGGCTTTTAATCCTCACTTTGGCTGTGAGGGTTGGAAATCCTGGTCCCGCAGCAATGGTTTGTTGCTCTGTTCAGCAGCCATGGCCTGCAGGGTCTCCCTCTGGAACTGACGCGCTTTGTTGTACAAGAAGACTCCGATGAAGACGAGGACCGTGCCGGTGGCGCTGAGGATAGTGATCTGGTTGCTGAACACGATGACGCTCAGCCAAACCGACAGCGCATGTTTTACGGTGCTGGCGACACTGAGGAGGGGAGAGAGATGTTACTGCTGGTTTTTAAATGTCAAGCACAGCTACTACAGTTTCACACAGAGTAACGGCCGATATAAACAGCTTTATGTTTAAATCTGACTCCTGAAACCATTAGGGACAGATATGAACATTTTGGCTGATAGCTATGGAGGGAATTTTTATTTTTATTGCAAGCAAAGAACATGTTTTGTAAATCGACTTAAAATTCTTTCAATTAAATTCTGTAGTTTTTATTAATTTGAAAAAATGTATTTGTTTCACTTCCAGGGCATGCAATCCTCTGGACGGGGAAATGACGACACATTTCTTCCTGTCTGCATGGGTATATACACACAGTCCAAGGAAAATGTTTGGGCATCCCATTAATCTTAATTCATTTCTAAATATTTGGGTGTTTGCAACAGCTTGTTCCGTTTGATATATGTAATAACTGATGGACAGTAATATTTCAGTATTGAATTGAGGCTTATTGGACAAATAGAAAATATGTAATAAGCATTAAAACTAAATTTCACAGGTATTTTAAAATGGAAAAAAAACAAAAGAACAAAAAGAAAAACAAATAAGATGAATAAAAAAAAGAAATAGAAAAAATAAGGGGAGACAGTGTTATAAAATGTCTGAGAAACTAAAATGGTCACAAAAGCTTTTTATCTACTTAACTCAGGCAGCTGCCTCTGTCTGATTCGGTGGGAAAACATAAACTAGGGCTGCATCTAATCATTCTTTTGCTAATCGATTAATCTGTTGATCATTTTTACGATTAATTGATTAATAATCAGATCGCAAAAGGTTCCTTAAAAACAATTTTTTAAAAGAATTAAACCAGGTCAAACTAAATCTTTTCTACTTGAGGAGTCCTGGATAGAGCATATTGACAGATAAAAAATTTATTTTTATTTTAAATGCAAAATATGTAGATATATTTTTTTACAATTTTGGTATAATTTCTGCTCTAATTGGGTCGCTCTGTCAACTAAAGGCATATTTTAGAGTCTCTACTCTCATTTAATAATTCATCAATTACTAAATTAGTCGACGATTATTTAAATAATCAATTAATCACAGTTATTCAAATTAAATATAAAACTAAGATAAAATAATACAGTAAATCTTTATGCATATAGCAGATTTCAAGACAGTGCTTCAACAAACAAAACAAACCAAACAAATAAGGAAAAAGCCGATTAAAAAAAAAGATGCATCTTTATTTGGCCTTCAAAAGAAGTCAATGACGCTTTTATTTAAG
Source organism: Cyprinodon variegatus (assembly GCF_000732505.1). Lineage (NCBI taxonomy): Eukaryota > Metazoa > Chordata > Actinopteri > Cyprinodontiformes > Cyprinodontidae > Cyprinodon > Cyprinodon variegatus. The sequence continues at coordinate 7,578 of NW_015151374.1, read as the reverse complement.
CATGTGAAGAGCACATTAATAAAATCTTATTAATTGATAATAATTTTATTAATAAGTAATAAAATCTTAATTCATGAATTAAGATTCCCACTTCTGGACGAGAGACAACAGGACTAAATATTTTGTAGATGGTAGAAACAGGAAGGTTGTAAATATTCTGACAGCTGCCATGCAGATTGCAGCTGATGTGCAGGTTTGTTGATTAGCGATAGCAAAGACAGGGAGCTGACAGTATCGGCACAATCCTGTGGAAAACGCCTTTGAAATCTGCTGACTCATCAAAAACACAACGAATTTAAAGTGAGGAAGTGATTTCAATAGATGGATCCCCCTTTAATCTGGATTAAAAAAATAGCACCATCGTCTGCTGATCTCTTTATTAGGAGGTATTTTTGTTATGAGTGTAAAAAGAGATCATTGTTTTTATTTATTTTTACCTTGTATCTGCTTAACTGTTACAAAGAGATTCAGTTTTATCGCGGGTTTGGTTCTTTAAGCTTGTTTGCTCCTGTTACCTTTCAACCCAAAGGTAATGAATGACCGCAACCACAAGCATGACAGTTTAACAGATGGTTTATTATGTTAAAACTCTTAAACCAGCAGAACCAGTTACCATTCTTTTTATTTTCTTTCTTTTCTCTTTGTTAAAATGTGGCAGTGTGGATTATTGGGATTAAGACTGCAGTGCACATTAGATAAATGTGGGCTTGGTATCTCAGGATTATTCTTGAACTCTATTTGGACTTTGGTGTGCAGAAGATAACGGTGATAGCAGGTTTATCTCATGAAGTAGGCTAAATAGTGTTGTGAATTCACTGCAGTATTTGCTCCAAGACAACATTTAAGTGGATCCAAACCGAGATGGTTCTGGGTCCGTTACCTGAAAGTGACGGGGGAAATGCGCCCCATCAAGGCGTAGGCGGTGACGCTCTGCAGGTGGAACAGGCCGCCGTCAAACAGCAGCAACAAGATAATGTCCTGACTGAACAAGAACCTCTGCCCTCCTTTTCCCACAGCTGGAAAATCCTGGAAGGAAGGAAACAAAGAGCAGCGGCCTTCAACTCCCAGATGCTGAATATAACAGAAATTAAAGCATTTTTATTTTAGCTTTGGATTAGAAAACACAGCTGGCCTTCTTATCTTCTTATTATCAGCAGAGGACCTTGGTTGGTACCAATGTGTGCCAGACGCTGCCTTGCAGATTATATCTTGAAGGTTGATTTATTTAATTTTTTTAACAGTAAAAACACAAACTTAAGAGTCAACTTGTGTTCAGTTTAGTGTAAATTTTGCTTTTCTTTTTAGAGGAGGAGAGACGGGGGTAAAAATCTCAAGCGGATGGCGGTGGATGCAGCATCAGATGTTTTGGGGGGATGTAATTTGATAAGATGTGGATGTCTGAGGGTTATGAATCCTTTGGCATGTTTTTAGATAACTACTGGCTTTAGCTTAACGTGGCCGTTTAATGTTTATTTAGCTAGAACAACATTTCAGATCAGAGGTTTTGAGTGTTTACCTACCAGCAGGAACACCCAGGCAGGGATCAGCATAATGACTGCTGCTGCGCTGGTGTAAAACTGCAGCTCTGGGGGGCTGAAAAGATGCTTCTTTAGAGTCTTAAGCACACAAATACAAAAGATTTAGACAATTTTTTATTTGTTTTACCTGAATCTGTACGTGTCTCCGCTCAGCAGCTTCTTGGAGAAAACGTTCTGCAGGCTGGGGTCAAGAAAAGCGCAGTTAGTTAAAGGTTACGGCGTGCTGAGGATGGGAGCGATGGCCGAGGTACAGACCAGTCCATGATGTTGGTGGAGAGCGCGGCGGAGAAGCCGAGCATGTTGAAGCTGATCTCTGAGGCTGTGCAGAGGGCCAGGCCGGCCATGACAGGAAACAGGGACAGGTTTACCCAGAGGCCTGCAGGTCGGACAACAAACAGAAACAATTACATGAATGATTCAGGGCTGCTGTCAACATGACACCAGTGAGCCGATTCCTCCTGGCTGCTCCACTGGTGTGACCAGATAGAGACTCGTATTGAAGGTTTTTGCCCTACAGCTCCGGGTCATGAGATCATCTAGCATAGAGACGCAGGTCTACCTCAGTTTAAATCTTTAAATTATCAGATGTTTGGTTTATATCTTCGTAATATGAGGCCAAACCAATGAAATCTGATCTGCTACTTAACCAAACCAAGCTAAAAATACAGCTTTAACTGCCGTTAAAGCACGTCTGCTCACCCGTATATTCTCCAAGGATCAACCTGGACATGATTACAGTAAATATGGGCGCCGAGCTTTTCACCGTCTCAGCGAACGACACCGCCACGTTCTTCAAACTCACTAATCCCAGAACCACAGTGGTGAACCTAAAAGAGCACACACAAGGAATTTTTGTCAAGTCAGATTTTTTTTTCCTCCAAACGGCTGATTCAGCATCAGCTGCTGCATAATAGTTGATGTGGTTTGAAGGGCGAGCACCTCATCAGCCCAACAAACAGCATGATCATGATGAAGTTGGCTGGGTACTCAGATCTGGATTTGTGCTTGTAGAGGCAGCAGGGAATGAACATCTTCAGGCAGCCTATGATGGTGGTGGACATCATCTGAACCGCACCTAAAGGGGAGGCAAGGAGAAATGAACAAATAAATAAATAGACGCTAGTGAAGCTGTTAGTTTAAACAAACAGTGCCAGACAGCAACTTTATAATATACGTCTGACACTTTAAAGGGCTTTACAGGAGAAAGCTCCTCATAACCTCGAAGGTGTTTCATATTTATTCAAATTACAGCAACAAAATGCTGTGTTTTGTTTGTTTTCTCTCCATCTTTACGACATCCAGATCGGCTCACCTTGTATGAAGAAAGTCATCTTTAACAGAAAGCTGCAGTTTGTCACAGGAAGGTGATAAATCAGCGAGGAGCAAAACTGGACCTTCTGGTTTAAAACCAGGGCCGTAACTAACGATTATTTGATTGATCCATTAATAATCGGACAGCGAAAGGTTCCTGAAAGAAGATTTTATAAAGAATTAAAACAGGTGAAACTAAAACTTTTTTGACTTGTTGAGTTCTGAATCAAACATATCGACAGGAAAAAATATCTTTTTATCTAAAATGCAAAATATTAATATTTTTTTTTCTACAATTTTTGTACAATAACTGCTCTAAGTAGGTTACTGTCAGCTAAAGGATTTTTTTTCCTATACTCCAATTAAGGATTAATCAATTACTAAATTAGTTGACGATTATTTCAATAATCACGATTAATCTGCCCTACTTACAAGCTTAACAGCATTATGCTTGTGCGGATAATTAAGGGCAGATTCTACTTCTGCAACCGCACACATCAAATGTCGCTTGCGTCTGGTTGTGAACCAGTTTTGCTGGTATTCTTTTGCACCGTCAGTCTGGAATTTCTAGGGACGCACAGCAGTTTCTCGCCAAAGCGCTAGAGGGAGCCTACTGGAGAACTTGCAAGAACTTCGGCGGATGGTCACAAGAACTTTGTTTTGGCAGAGACTTTGGCATCTTTATATAATTTGTCTGATGCATTGTACAAGTGGTTGTACTTCCGAACCTCCTCAATTAACCTTTTGTCGTAGTTGTCCATTGTAGTTGTTCCTCGGTTTTTAAAAATGGAGCGCCCCGGCACCGAATCGAGAAGGACGACCACACAGACAGTCGAAATTGTAATTGAAATGTATTTGAAAGTTAAGGAACTTTAAGTTTAGTTACTTGTTCATTTAACTTTAATGACTTTGTGGGTTTGATTCACAGCGGTTTGCTTAGTGTTGTACAGTTTATCATTTCCTTTAAGTGGAACTAATTTATGTAAGCTAACATGGTAAATGGTAAATGGCATGTACTTATATAGCACCTTTATTCAAGTCAGGAGACTTGACCAAAGTGCTTTACACTACATTCATTTACCCATTCACGCACAAACTCACGCAGCGGGGCTGCCGTACACTGGCGCCACCGGGCCCTCTGACCACCAGAGGTAGACAATGCAGGTGAAGTGTCTTGCCCAAGGACACGACGACACTGAAAGTCGGAGTCAGGGCTTGAACCGTCAACCCTTCGATTTCAGGACAAACTCCTACATCCAACGCCACTGTCGCCCCATACAAATCAGTATTTATTTTTCTTCTTTTGGGTTTGTTTAAAGGTTTTTACCTGCTTCTGGACCAATTGTAAATATATCCTGACACTCACTAAATAATTGGAGGATAAAAGGAAGAAAACTGTGTTCAATCCTTTGAGTAAAACCCTGTTCAACAAAGTCTGCATCAATTTATCCATCCCTTTTCAAGTCGGGAAGCTGCATAAGATAGAAGAGAACTTGACAACTTCTGTAAACACAGAGCACCCTGGCCTGTAACGTCATTGCTTTCTCTATTGCGCATGTGAGACGCTTGCGTTGTATAAATGCA
>NW_015151374.1:0-2644 GCF_000732505.1 Cyprinodon variegatus | reverse complement strand
AAAAAAAGTGCCATCTGGAAGTTAAACTTCAAGAAAAGGTTTTGAGAATAACTTTGGTCTCTGTGGTTTTTTTTTCTTTCAGAAGAATTATTCATGTTTTGTTTTTTGTTTTTTTTGTCAAATTGTATTTTTTTCAAACCTTTTTTTGTCAAATCATTTATATATATCATTTTATATTTTTTCTTTTTAATTTAATCTGTCAAAAATAAAACAAAATTAAAAATTAAAAAACGGTAACAATTGAGTTTTTCCAAAAAGACGATATGGAAAATATAAAATCTGAGATAAAAAAAAGAAAGAAAGAATAAAATCTGAGGAAATGGCCAAGTTATTTAAATACTTTTTTTTTTTTTTATTATTCAAATACTTTTTCTCATTTCTATTTCTGAACTGTTTAAAACGTTAGATGGGAAAAGCAGCATTCCTACCCAACATGCTTGGCTCTCCCTCCAGCAGAGACAGGATATACTTGTTGAGAAACAGGGTGCAGAAGCTGAAGAAGTACCAGAGACCCAGGTAGGACATAGAGCGCCAGTTCCACACGCCGGACTCCGTCTCAATCATGGTGGTTTCCGTCACCGTTATCTTCAGCACCTGCTCCCCCGGCAGGCTCTCGCTCCGGGCCAGCACCACCCGCTCCTGCCGGTTGCGGAACGGCGAAAACAGGTCCCTGAGCGACTGTTTGGTTGGGGGTCTGTTACCCTGCATCTTGCCTGCTCAATAGACTGTGGGCAGGGAATAAGGGATGATAGGAGCAGCTTAAAAAGGGGGTTTGATGGTTAATCCATCTTCTGGAGTGACCATGAATTTATAACTCCTTTGAGCCTGCCTGCAACACAATTAAAATCCAATAAAAATGCAAGTAAATTCAGTGTATATGTTCAGATGCATAAAAATAACACAGTCTGCTAAATACAGCACGAAAAAATACTGTTTTGCAACCACAAACCTTAATGAATTTTATTGGGTCTCCATGTGAGATATATATATATATATATAAAAATCTAAAATTGTATCTCTGCTTCTGTCTCCTTGAACCCCAGTCGGCCTCGGCAGATGGCCGCTCACACTGAGCCTGGTTCTGCTGGAGATTTTTTCCTGTTAAAAGGGAGTTTTTCCTCTTCACTGTCGCTACAAGCATCCTTAGTGTGAGGGATTACATCTGAGTCAATAAGTCGATGTAATCAACTGGTTTTCCTTAGATAGAAAACTTTGAACCAATATGACTAAATTGTAAAGTGCCTTGAGATGACGTGTTGTGAATTGGCGCTATATAAATAAACTAAATTGAATTAAAATTTGTGGCAGGCCCTGTACCAGATGCACAGAGCTGCAGGGATGTTTTTTTATTCTGATCATGGCAGAGAAGCTTGTCAGAGTGAATGGATGAGCAAAACACAGGATGACCCTGAACATAAACATATCAGAGGCTATAAAAGACACCGGGGCAGAGGTTTACCTTCCAACAGGTCAAACACCCTAAACACACAGCCAGGCTTTAGATCAGAGCATGCTCATGTGTCAGAGTGATCCAATCAAAGTCCAGTCCTAAATCTAATCACTAATCGATGGTCTTGAACATTTATGCCCACAGAAAGTCTAAATCCAATTTGACAAAGTGTGAGAAATATGAAGAAAAATCAGCCCTGTAGAAACCCAATTTTGCAAGATTTGCAGCTGTAAATAACCCTGAAAGGTGGGTGTAGTAAACATTTAAGGTGACTGAACAAACATGCACAACACACTGTAAAGCAGACAGCTACAGAAGATCCTGCCTGTATGCAGCTATCAACACCTGATTACAAAAATAACACATCCTGCAACATTTAGCTTCCCTTTGGGATGAATAAACTGTTTTTGAATTGAAGATTTGGACATTTGAAAAACATGTAATCCATCTGTTTTTCCTATAGAAACTACCATATGTTTTATTTAACTTCATCCTAAAAATAAAAACAAAACAGGGTTGAAAAGCAAACCTGTTGGGAGAGTTATGAACAGTTTTGCTACAATCCCTTTTTTTTTTAAACAAACTTAAAAGTTTCTGCAGGCATTTCAAACGTTTAAAGCCCCTCTTTTATTTAATATAATTAAATCATTGAACATATCTGGGTCGTAAATTCTTGTTAACTGAAAGATATGACTGCCATTCACTTTATAATGTTTGTTTTCGCTAACTTTATTACATAAACCAGAATGTGATCAAATAGTGGATGACATACGAGCCACTAAAGCAAGGCTCTTTAGGTTTGTCATCAGAGATAAAGTTAAAGTAAACAAAAAGCACAAAAAAAAAGACTTGTGGAAAGAACAATGAACTGTTGTCATTAGTGAATGAAGAGATTTTTCTTTAAAGGGCTTTGAAGACATTAAAGCAGGCAGCTCTTACCTTTGGTTCAATCTGGATGCTTGAAGTCTCAAGAAGAGGTTTGAAAAACGAGGAAGCAGCACATAAACGTTAGCTAGCTGTTTTCATTTTCTGCAACAAAGAGACTATTTACTGGATATAAACCAGCTCCCATGTTAACCATGCTACGCTACATGAGTCACAGAGGAGCGCTAACCCAACCCTAAACCTACCGCTGCACATAACAGCTTTAGACACCTTGGTTTTTTCAACGTAGCAGCTAGCAAAAAAAAAAAA
>NW_015151373.1:286994-325001 GCF_000732505.1 Cyprinodon variegatus | reverse complement strand
GTCGCCGCGCCATGACGTAAACGCAAAGAACGTTTCCTTCGGATGATGCAACCGCTGAATATGAACACAGCCCGTGCTTTTATTTAGACAAGTTCTATAAAACCTTCAAAACAACTTCCTGTCCATGAGCGCTGGAAAGTAGGGGGAAAGTTTTTGAATTTTTAAAGTAGCTTTTTTGAGTTTTATTTTAAATTCCTTTTGGTGTTTTCAATTGTTTTTATATTTCATCCCGTACGCACCAAGGTAGGTTTTATCGATTAAACCAAAATTTAAACGTTAACGGTTAACGTTAGCGTTATAGCTAGCGTTAGCTTTCATTTAACACCAATCTTAACCGTTAAGTTTAATTTGCAACTGTAATTGTGTGCTCAATAATTATCTAGGTACAGTAGTTTGTCCTTTTTGTCTTTAATATGTCGGTGGTCGACATTGGCGCCGGATGCCGGAGGTTGCTCTGGAACTGGAGAGTTGTCGGTTCAAATCCCGGTTTGGCTCAGTGTCGTTGTGTCCTTGGGCAAGACATTTCACCTACTGATGGTGGTGACAGTGTACTGCAGCCTTGCTTCTGTCATTGAGCCTCAGGGCAGCTGTGGCTACCATTTAGCTTGCTACCATCAGTGTGTGAGTGAATGACTGAATGTAGTGTAAGCCATCTGACTTGGAAAGAAGTGCTGTATAACTACTATTTTCATAGATATTTGTACATTAATTCAATTCAGTTTATTTCACAACACATGTCTAAAAGAGAATTTACTCGTTACATCAGCTCAAATAGTCAAAAGAAGAAGAAGAACAAGGTTCCAAAGGAAGAAAAAGGTGCATAGGATATATATACAGTTTATACAGTGCATCCGCATATTTGATATATATATATCTGTATATATATATATTAATATGCAGGATTATTGCACAGGGTGTTAACATGGGTATTTATATCTAGTTATTGTACTGGATGTCAAATATAGAGAAATAGCTTATTGCACAGGGTTTTAAATAGTAATTGCACTTTATACATTGCACAAGTTATTGCCGTTTTAGTGTTGCATTGTAGAGTCTGGTGGCAGTAGGGATGAATGACCTGCGGTAGCTCTCCTTTATGCAAACAATATGTAAAAGATGTATCTCCGTACTGGTTGAGTGTAACTAAATAGTCATGACTTTAGTAAACTTGCTCTATATTTCCTTTTGTCTTCATTTCGTTGAACATGACCTCTAGAAGACGAGAGATGAGAAAAGCCAGAGCGGGCGCTGATGAAGAGTCACCCCGGCAGAATGGGTCCTCCAGCCGGAGGAGGTCAGAGCAACAAGCGTTTGAAGGAGAGGACCCAGACTCGATCCCAGGAGGTCTGCAGGACAATGTCGACGACGACAACGATCAGGGCCGAAGGAGAGAGATAAGAAGCAAATACAGGGACCTCATCAACTCAGTCCAACGTCAGTTATTACTTTTTAATAATTGTTATAAGATGTATAGTTTTACTTATTTTCCAATGAATAGATTCATTTATCTTCTTTTGTTGTTTTCATTTACAGAAAACAGGGAAGATATGCTGAGTCCCTCCAACAACAAGCTCACAGAAGTCTTAGAAGAGGCAAATAAGCTTTTTAAAGAGGGTATGTGAAAAAGAAAATATTTTTTAATTAGGAACTAAATAATTCACGTGTTGACTGAATGTTTATAGAGTTAGACAGGAAGAAAACAGGATTTACAGGAACTTTTAGTAAAACCAGCATTATTTTTATGGTTGGTTGTTTTGACAATTTTAAAATTAGCTATAACTTTTATTTTGATAGTTACGGTTACAATTTATTGTAACCGTAACTATCAAAATATTATATTTATATTTAAATAATTATATTTACAATTTATTTTTAATTTTATGTAAACTCAGCATACTCCAACCCTTGCGTAGATTTTTGTACTAAGTATCCATAAAAAGGTGCATAAACTGTAAATATCCACAGTAATCATTTTAGCCACCATGTAGTCTAATGGAAGTTTACATTAATCGTCCAATGAATACCATAAGTATTTCCTGGTGGATTTTGTTTTTCTGCTCTCATGAGTGTTTTAAAGTCCTCCTCCTCCTGCTAAAGCTGCTTTGTAAACATTGCACTTTGTGATTTTGCTTTGAGACTAAACTTCAGCCTCTTGGTACAACAACTTTTCTAAATATTAGATCTGGCTTCGGCGTGTTTTTAAACATAAAATATTTCCACATTGCAGCTTTTATTACACAGAGTTGTTGACTGAGTGGATTCCAAGAAGTTTTCAGCTGTTTTCTCATTTCATTTTTAAAGCAATGTCACACTCTGCACATGACATGTGACGCAGTGCACAGCTTAGAAATAGACTGGATAGATCCACCCTTAGGGATTGGACATATTGGAACTGATTTCTGTTGTAGAATTTTTTGTCATCTGGACTGATACAGATATTAACGTTGGATTGTGGGTTGTATTTCTACTTTGAACTGATCCCATTGTACTCCAACAGTGCGACAGGCGAGAGAAGCAGCTCTGGATGCTCAGCTTCTTGTCGTGGCCACAGACTTGGGAAAAGAGAAAGCCAGCCAGCTGTTTTCTGAGGGCTGCGCGTTTGATCCCACTGCTTTTGCTGAACACCTGGTGAGAGCTTTTGTTGTTCTGATAAATTAAATTGCAATCCATATCTCAATTGGAGAGAAGCTTGTATGCAGTTTGAGTTTTTGTTCTATGGTATAACTGGCCTTTCATACTCCCATGCTCCTGATGCACACAGCTAACATCTATTTTGGTGACTATCATACGAAGGCTGACAGTGTTGGCACAAGCTAGCAGTGAGAGACAAAGAGAAAAGTGAACTTAAATTACTCTAGCAAACAACGTGTTATAGTTGCAGAGTTTTCTGTTGTCTTTCTGTCTGATGCTGCTATTTGGAGGAGATTTTGTTTTCCAGCTTATAAAGCTACACAAACAGTTGTTTCTGCCATGTGATAAAAACCAAAAAACAGGGAAAGATCACTTGTAACTATACCACTGGGCAGTCATGTGTGGCTGTGATTCTCGTGGTAGTAAAAGCACATTTTCACATTTATGAGGATGTCAGCACCACAAAGAACACCATCACCAGGGTCAGCCAACAATGACTGAGGAGGTTCGACAAACGCTAGAAGCTACAGAACTCAGCCTTCTAGTCTGCTGACAGAGAAGCACTGAGGACAGCGAGCCATCAGGTTAGCAAAGCGGAACCACAGTCAGAAAACCCAGAATCTTTTCCAAGAGCCAGCAAAGGCATACGGGCGATCACAGACTACAGAAGGTGGCATTGAGTTAGTCTGTGCTTCCAGCTGTTAGAAAAATCTCTCTACAATCCAGCTGTTTTTCTGATATCTATTTAAAAACAGCTATTTTTTAAATAGATATATAAATCTATATATATCTATTTAAAAACCATGATACTTGTTACCTCCATGCGATGGATGGAGTTTAAATACTAATTTCTCTATTAGAAGCAAGCAGTCTAATGTGGCAATCTAACATTTGCACCTCTCTCTCAGCTGTCCTTCATGGGTCTCAACCGTCTGGAGGAAGAGGAAGAAAACGATGAGCTGCAGAATGGAGGTGGTGTTGATGGCTTCCTCCCCAAAGACGCCTGGCACAGGCTGGCCAGGAGGACAGAGTGCTGTTTCAAGACTGCACCTACGTTCCACTACATGTGAGTCCTGGAGAACATAATTTTAAGCATCTAAAGAAAAGCTCTGGTCTGGGCTCGCAGCTGATTTAAGTGTTAATGCAAAAAATAAGCTCCTAACTATACAGAAAACAATTGAGAACTGTGATTTTAGTCCTAAACTCTTATATTTGACCTAAAATGTTTCTTCAATTGTAATATGTTTTCATAATTTTAAAATATTTACTCAGAATAACTTTGTCTCCGAACATTATCCTGGGTCTGACCGTGTGTAATTTTTCTCCACAGGATGGGATCCTTTTACGCAGAGCCGCCTCCTCCGAAGCAAAAAAGCGATCGGCAAAGGAAAGCCTCAAGCAAGGAAGTCAAGAGAATCATGCCCACTCAGGTACCTCTATCCCCACCTGCACCATCACACATCTGAACCAGTCTTATCAAACATCATTTGGTATGAGGATTAATTCTCCATGACCGAAGTTTCTTTTGTTTTTATCGACATTTTAATATTATTTAAAAGTGATTTAATCAGTCTATTCAAAATATCTTTTGTCATATTCCTTATCCATACACATTTTACAAATTAAACTCACCTAAGAATAAAAAGGATTAATTTTCAAAATCACAAAATGCATTTAGTTTTCTTTGGTGAATTAAAACAATCTCGTCTGTGTAAGTTATGGTTACATACGTCATTATCTTGCGTTTCAGCTTAAGAAAATGGAAGAGTCTCATCAAGAAGCAACAGAGAAAGAGGTGGAAAGAATCCTGGGATACCTGAAGGGCTATTTCGAGGATGACCGTAAGTTGGAAATGATCTTTGCTGCCAAGATAGATCTTAGTTTACAGAGTCCTTCCCACTTCTAGGCTTTATAAACAGGCTGGAAAAGACTACGAGGATATTTTAATTGTCAGTCATTTCAAGGTGCGTCCTTCTGTTTTTCTCTCCTCGTTTGTGTCCTTTCCTGGGACCCTCCTTCATATGTTCTTCTTTCCTTCTATGCCTTCACCCTTCTGTTCTTCCCTTTTACTTGTTTCGTCTGTCATCCTTCCACTTATTCCTTGTGTCCTCCATTCCTTTCATTCTTGTCTTTCACCTCTGAATTTTATTTCCCTTTTCTGCCTGTTTAATTTTTTCTTCCTTGTGTCCTACCTTCCTTTTGTTCTTTCACCCCTCTGTCTTATCTTGCTTCCTTTCTTGTGTCTCTCCTTTCATTGTCTCCTTGCCTGTCTGAGAGTTTCTGATATTTTAGGATGTTGTCGCTCTAAATCCGGCTGTATGAACAGTTTTCTAAATCAGGGGTAGAATTTTTGTGAACAATCACTAAATAACTTGGCAGCAAAAACACTCATTTATCCTAAACAGCTTTAAGACATCTAGTGTCCTACATGGTGGACATTTCATCATTTTCCAGTCTTTGTTTAACCTGCAGTAATCTAACCTCTTTGGCCAATAAATATGATCAACAACTAACTTTAATTTCAGACAATCCAGTAAAAAATTTAAAACTATGCACATGCAAACATGTTTAGATAATGGTGAATAAATATGTTATATGTATAAATGAATGCTTATGTCTGAAAATCAAATGGTCAGCATTACTTTTTAATGAAAGAATTGGCTTTTTATACTCCAGGCTGTGAGTTTTGAAGCAGATGTTTGCAGAAATGGAATTAATAAAATAGATTAGAGACTTGTCTGTCTTCAGCGTTTATTTATTTATTAATTTTTTTACAGGTATTGGAGCAGCTCTGCCTGCAGCTGTGCCTCTAGTCTGATTAATCCGATATCAGTTCTGAGGCTGTTTACTCTTGTATTTAATTAGTCACCTCAAACATTTTAGTGCATTAAATTATTTTAATAATTGCTGTTTTTCTATTCGCATTGCAGCTTCACCGATGTCATACTATGAATTTGTCATTGACCCCAACTCATTTTCCCGGACGGTAGAAAACATTTTCCACACATCTTTTCTCATCAGGGTAAGTAAATTCCTTTACAGCGCTATATTTCCATTTAGTGGCGCCAAATGGATATAACATTGTCTTGTTTGTTACAGGATGGTTTGGCACGGTTGTATCTGGATGATGACAAGTTACCTTGTATAGGTGGGTACCTGTAAGGACTTCTTCTGGTTGTAAAATCTTTTAAAGAATTATATCTAATGAATTTTTGTTTGTTTGTTTATAATTTCTCAGAGCCAGTAGAAGAGGAAGCTGGAGCTACATCCAACCGCAGACAGTGCATTGTTCCTATCAGCCCAAATATATGGAGGGTGAGCAGCTTTAAACTTCTTTGCTGAAATATACTTTTGTCCTAGAAAGTGTCAAAAGTATTCACAGCCTTTTAACTACTTTTGCCTCTTTAAAGGCACACAGTGTGATTTATTTTTTATTTTTAGGATGTGATAGCTAAACAACAAGCAAGTCTACTTGTTGAGAAGTTTCACTATTCTTCTTATTATTTATTTGTACAAATAACCAGCATTTGTTTTTATCTTTTTCGTCTTCATATTGAAAATAAACCCTACTGTAGCCAATCACATCAAGAAGTTACATAATCTGTTTGATTTGTTTTCATTAGAAATCCTGCAGTTTCTGTAACAGCCTCAGAGGTTTGTTAGAGGATCATAGGGAACAATTGGCACCATAAAGACCAAGGATAGCAGACAGGTCTGGGGGGAATTTAAAATAGGATTACAATCATTAGAGATCTTCCATATCACGTCCAATCCATCGTTTGAAAACAAAGAGCATGTGGCACAGCTGAGGATCTACCAGGATTTGGCTGAAAAAGAAAACAACAATCAGGATCGCAGCCAGCAGGTCCATGGTAACCCTGGAGGAGCTGCCAAAATCCACAACTCAGCTGGAAGAAATGATCAAACAACATTAACTGTGAAGCCCAACAAATCTAAGCTTTAAAAAAAACAACTATAAAATAAATAAATAAATAAAATCCCTCTATCTGTTGTCGAAAACAACACATATGGAAAAATTCAACAATGTGAAAGAAGACTTTCTGTTCAATTGACAACAATAATAATGATAATACATTTTATTTCAAGGGCCTTGCAAAACTTCAAGGACACCGCACAATAAGAGCTAAAAAAAAAAAAAAAAAAATAAATGAAAAAAAAAAAAAAAAAGCAATATTTGTGGGCATGCTTTGGCGGCTTGGTGGTTAGCACGCATGACACATGTATGGAGGCTGTAGTCCTGACGAAGTCCCACACACTCCCACGAAATGCCACTCTGGGTCCCTGAGCAAGACCCTTATCCCCACACTGCTACCTGGGGGCCCCCAGTGGCAGCCCAAGGCAGAGAGTGAATTTCCCCATTGTGGGAAAACAAAGGATTTACATTTACAAGACAGGAGGAAGGAACAATGAGGTGAGGAGTAGAGCATAGGGAGGTGAAATTTCAAGTAAATCGGAGAGATGGGGAGGGGAAAGATTGTGAATAACTTTCAAAGGAAGTAAAAGAATTTTGAACTGAATTCTTAACTCGACAGGGAGCCAGTGGAGCTACTGTAGGACTGGGGAGATGTGATGGAAAGAGAAGGTTCTAGAACTGATGCAAGCTGCTGAGTTTCTGACTGCCTCAAGCTTGTTTAAGGATTTTTGAGGTAGACCAAAAAGAAGAAGAGTTACAGTTATTGATGCAGGAAGTGACAAGACTATGGACAAGAGTAGAGGTGGAACCAGGGGAGAGAAAGGGGCGATTGATATTGTGTAAGTGAATGTAAACAAATAGAGTAAGGTTGTGATTGTGAGAGGAGAAGGACAGTGTACTATCAAGGATGACACCCAGTCTGCTGACATGAGGTTAGGGGGAGATTATGGAGTTATCAAGTAAAAGGAAGAAACTGTCAACTTTGGATAATGTAGATTTGGTTCCCACTAGTAGGACTTCTGTCTTGTCATTATTTAATTTAATTTAAGAAAGTTGGAGGTGAACCAGGATTTTATTTTCAGCTAAACAGGAGGTTAATAAAGGAGGTGGGAGTGAAGAAGTGAACTGCTAACTGTACAGAAACTTAACACTTAATCCAACTGAACCCACCATCCTCGATGGGAAAGTCTCTGGCGGCAGCATCATACTGAGGAAGTGCTTTTCTACGGATGGGGCAGGGAAGTTGTTCAGAGCTCATGGGAGGATGAATGGAGCAAAATTCTTAAGCGACAGCAAAAACATTAAAATAGTGGGTTCCTCAACATGGTGTTACAGCTCCCTGGTGCAGAGCTCATAAGTTTCACTTCTGAGGGTTCAGAGTCCTGTGCAAAGATACTGACTTTATCTCTTTGTCAATCCTGGGGCAAAAAAAAGTTTTAGGAAATTATCAACCAGAATAATGCTGTGATTTAGACTCAGGTTTTATCACGAGTGAGCATGGCCTAGTTTAAATCTTAACCCCATTTAAAACCCTATTTGAAAATTTATGTGCACAGAGCCTAATAACAGATGTTTACGGGAAATGTAATAGATTTAGTAAACTTTGAATAGTTTTCTTCCCATATCACTGTATATCTCCATCACATAAAATGATCTGCCGCTGAGCATCAAAATACTTCAAGTGCTGTGGATACTTTTGTGAGGCATTGCAGTGTAATGAATTATAATCTATCTTCTCTTGTTTCTGTTCTTTTTCAGGAGCTAATAGATGTTTTCGAAATCAGAGAGGCAATAATTCAGCCTCCAGAGACACAGAATGAGTGACGGCGCTTTTTTCTTTCTTAACGGTTTAGGTTTTATGTGACCAACTTCTTTTTTCCTGAAATATTTTGTTGATGTTTTTATTAATAATAAATATCCATTTAGGATTTCACAAATGTTCTTTATGCCAAGTAAAATGTTATTGAAAAGTTTATTTTTCTGATATGAGGAAAATGTAAACTGTACTTCTGTTACATGTTTCAATAAAAGGTTTCAATAAAAAAAAAAAGTTTTCTATTTAAGCTCCTGTTTTCTGCACCATTTTAGCTGAGTCATCTGATTAAATGCAGTTTACCATCCTGGTAATTCCACACACTGAAGCTCTAGCAGCAGCATCATCCTTGCATTGTCTTGGGTCTCTTAAAGAGACAGGAATGTTTTTTGCTCCCTCCCTCCCACCCTTTCCTCTCCCCTCACTGAGATTTTTTTTCCCTCCAAAGCAAAACCTCAGTCTGTGCTCCTGCGCTGTGATTTAAAGCTCAGCTGCATCTGAGGCTGCAGGGAGCATCTCCTTTTTTCCACTTCCATCACGTTCACTTGATTGAATGGGATTTTATGTAACAGTGACTAGGGAATTAATGTCACAGGAGGACCGCAGGCATCACAGCCAGTGATGCACACACACACAGACAGACATGGAGGCGTGCACAGGGAAGCTTCTGCAGTGATCTTGTTCTGGCGATGCTGAAGCCGACTGATAAAGATGCAGTTCTGCAGAAAGGTGCTCTGCCAGCCGTGTAGCGCCAGGGTCACTTCGCCAGAGGAGGACATGGAATACAGGATGGGGAGCTGCATTGGAATCTCACACAAGCAGGTAAACAGAGAGGAAGACACTGTTGAATGGAAGCTTTTCATTCAGGGAGAGGTGGAGTGTATATTTAAGATGGACCGGGGGTTCAAAGCAGCAGGGAAATGTTCTTCAGAGAGCAGGAGCTGAGGATAAGCAAAAGGGTTGTGTTTGCAGAGGAAAATAGGAGATAGAGTGACACTTTGGGCTTATATGTTTAATTAAAAAAGTAGCCCTAATACTAGGAAACAGAAGTAACACATATTGAGGCTGGTTTGTAGGAAACAGCTGATCAGAAGCAGGCTATTTATAGGAATGATGTGTAGACTGCTGTGCTTGTTTAAAGTGGCCTTTACAAATGGCAGATAGAAGAGGAACCACATCCACTTTCATCCATCTCAGTGTGAAGATGTTGCTTCCGTTTAATGGAGCAGCTCTCTGAGCGTCACAGTCTTTTAATTGTGTGCATGTATTTTTACCTGTCAGTCAACAAGCAAGCACCAACACCCTGAAAATGCCACTGGCAATAAGTGTACAGGGTCATCCTACAGGTGGAACACCTGCAGCCTGCTTCATTGTCTAGCAGATGTGGTCGCAACCCTTTAATATTTGCACATTTTGTCATGATGTATCTGTAAATAATGTGTTTTATTTGGGATTTTTAGGAAAAACCAAGATCCACCCATAGTGTGAAAGTGAACAGATCGCCAGTTTGTTAAACTAGGGGAAAACAATTGTGCTTTTACATGCTGATAGAGGGACTGTCAGGTTGATCTTATGTATATTTGTGGAGTTGGGAGGGGATGCCAGGGCTACACTTTAGGTCAAAAACATGTTTATGTGTCAAAATGAAAAAGTCCAGATAAAAATCCAACACTTATTTAATCTGATATAAATAAAAATAGAGAAACAAGACCTCCATTGTGTTTTTATTTTTTTTTTTACTTCACTGTGGCTGAGAAAGTGAAAAGTTCAAGGGGTATAAATTACTCTAAAGCATTAAACCCCCATCCTGCTGTTAGTGGCCCGGTTTGTTTACAGTTCATCAACCTACCACCTCCCTGCTCAGCAGACATGGCTACTCCAGCTCCAGTTAGTTCCCCTCCCTCCCCTCCCCACGCATGTCCCCCCGCTGCCTTGTGTCCAGGGCTAAAATAGCAACAGAGGAACCGGGGTTCCTCAGGCGGCAGCACAGATGCATTAGTTTGACAGTAAACAAACCTGAAGGCTGGAACCTGTCTCATTGTTGCAGTGCTGAATTTTTTTATAGGCGGTAAGTTTCATCTGTGAGTTTTTTTTTGGTGAAGTGTCTCCTTTAGCATTTTATTAGATGAAAATTGTGAGAAATTGTGATAGATGGTGAGTAATTTGTTGCTGGATCCCTTTTATTTTTACATTTGATATATTTATAGATTGTAAAGCATCTAATAGAGCTATTTTTGAAACATTGAGCATTGTTTCATTCTGCTATGTTTACCCGTTTTCACTGAATAATATGTGCTGTTGAACAAACTGAAGAAAAAACATTGGAAAAAAACATCAAATGATCTCTTTCTAGAAATTAAGGAGGAGAAAAAGGAATTTTTTGTTAGAAAAGATAAGAAGCAGGATAGGAAATGGTAAACTCACATACATGCTCCTCCATCTGAGCCACCCAAGGCTGATGTTACGTGATGGTCAGGCTGTAATGAGGTGAGAAGTGACCTGGCAGAGGTTGAATCATATGATTTCCCATCAGTGCTGCCAAAACGCCTTGAAAAGCCGCTGCCGGCTAAAGTGAACACAGGTTGGTGTAAAGAAGGGGGCTGAAATTACACCCCATTCACGCAAATAGCAGGCAGGGCAGATGAGCTGCCCCACGGCTGAAGGAGTGAAAATAAGGATGTAAGGAGACAGTGTTATTATTCTCATACAGAATAAATGTTAAAATGTTGGAGAAAAAGTGATTTGCAGAAAGGTCAGGGATGCAGCTGGGAAGCACGCATGACAAATCATGCATTAGGCTGGAATAAAGCAGTAAATATGAGGCAACTCTATTTATAAAGTCTTGCATATTCAGGTCATTGCTTCCTGGCCTAACACTGAGCTGGCATTCTGTCCCTGCAGTCATACAAGGAATGCAAATCAAAAGGAAACTTCAGAGCATAAGTTAGGTCTATATGTGATCCTCTAAACATCCTCTTGTACCGCAGTATCTTTTTGTGTCTTATTGTCTTAAATTATGTCCTATAAGAAAGTAAAAAAAAAAAAATGCTTATTTGTAATTAGTCAGTGTCTGGTTACAAAGCCTAACCTACAAAGAACTGAGTTGTAGATAATTGCATTAAACTGCTGATCTGGGTTAGGGTTGCTTCTTTGTCCAGATAAGACCAGCAACACTGCTGAGAGCCGATCTGTTATTTACCATGTAAGGATTAAGTTGTGCAGGTTCAGTCACTGTGTCATTGTGCAACAGTCATTAATTCACCTCACAGGCACAGGTGCAGAATAAGAGTCAATTCAATTTCAATTCAGTTTATTTATATAGCACCACTTCACAACATGTCATCTCAAGGCACTTTCACAGTTCACCAGATCATCCATCCATTTTCCTTCACGCTTATTCCAAGCGGAGTCGCAAGGGGTGCTGGTGCCTATCTCCAGTTGTCTACGGGCGAGAAGTGGGCTACATCCTGAGTTCTCTAATCAAGGAAAACCAGTTGATTTCATCGACACATTAACTTGGAGGCAATCCCTCACACTAAGCATACTTGTAGGGACAGTGGGGAAGAAAAACTGACTAGGGTTCAATGAGACAGAAGCAGAGATGCAAAAGGCAATTGTAAAAGGCGGCCACATCCAGGAAACACACAGCCAGTCGCAGTCAGAGAAACAGGACTGCACTAAAAAACAGGCAGATCTAGAACATCTATAAACAAAGGTGTTGATGGCAGCAGCACAGCTGATATTTCTCTCCAGGATGGAGTCACAGCCAAACAGAAACAGACGAGGCGAAGCTACTATGATAAAAAGCAGGGAGAGCACAACGATAGAGATTTAATTAACAGATTCTACAGAGTGGAAGAATAGAGACAGAATGAAGCAGAATGATGAAAAAGGGGTCCCTATGTCCTCCAGAAGTCTAAGCCTATAGCAGCATAACTATAGACATAGCTTAGGATAACCTGAGCCTCTCTAACTGTAAGCTTTATCAAAAAGTAAAGTTTTAAGTCAAATGAAGTTTGAAAAGTGGGTTTTTGGTTTAGTCTTCTAGGGTAAAATTATGTTGCAACCAAATCTTCAAAACCAATTGGAAAAACATTTTTGTAAATTTTCTCCGACCCATGCAGAATCAAAATTATACACATGGAGTAGATGCAAGCACCTCAAATGTTTTTATGATTGAATGCCTTAGGTAGGTACAGAGAAGTCACATGTTTTTGCTGCAGTCTTATTGTATATATTTATGTAGATAATGACCCTCTCTTTTTCTAGAAACTGATTGTATTTGTATTAGTTTCTGGCACGGACACACATTTTAGGTATTAATCGTAAAATATTTTTTATCAAGGTCAACGGTTTTCCAGAAGCTTCACATTAGACTCCTTTACAAAAACGCTTTAATGTCCTTCAAAGCTCTTTAACCAGCTTTAAAAAAAAAAACTAACAAAAAAAAAAACAACTGGGCCTCTCAAACACCTAAATTGTTGATTGGATGGCATTTTAAAAACTTGGAGATAGACCTCCCTCATGAATACCCTATACACCTTGTACAATGCTTTACAACCACTGGCAGCAAATCTGGCCCTTGGCATAATGCTGCCTCCACCATGCATGACTGCTGTTTCTTTATATGTTCTTAGATTTTAAAGGCCTTTATTACTCTCCTCCAGTAATTTCATCAATGATGTAATTTTTTTTTATTTGATTGGTCCATGGGGGTGGCTGCATATATGCAGTCTTGGTTGAAGGTGTAGATTTTGGATCAAGAGGTTGTTCCTTGGTTGGCTACTCTATCATTCCATGGCGATCTAAAACTGCCTTAACTGTGGAAAATATCTGGTCCTTCAGTAACTTCAAGATTATAAATGGGTTGAAAAAAAAATTTTTTTAAGCTGTTGTGGAATATTAAAACCAGCTTTCTCACAGGTGAGGGGGATATTTTTGGTCGAATGGTTGACATGGACATAACTGGGTATTTTAACAGAACAGCAACCCAAACACAAGCACTTAGTTTTAGAAGACTTACAACAAGGCTCCTGTCTTCCCTGAGCTCTGAATTTAGCCCTACAGAATGCAAGGAAACCAACCAGCCCTATTTTTTTCCATAAGTGGATTTATCCCAGGGTCTTGTTGACGGCTTAAGATGCTCTGATTTGAGGAGTCACAGCCACCCCTTTTTCATCCTTACTACACTAGGAATATTCCCAGTATTTCTATAAAACATGATGCTTTTTTCCGACATTTTAAATCACACCAGCCAATATAAAGTTGCCCTTTTGCCCTGCAGGTAGGTTTTGCCATCAGTATGTTAATCTCTTTAACAGCAAACATATTCTCCATTCCTTCTCACCATGTGGCCGTTCAAGCTCAAAGGGTAGCACCCTAATCCTGCAAGAGCATAAATCTCTTACTATTGAGGGGCAAGCAGGTTGTTTTTTATTCTGTCTCTCTTCAGCACCAGAGCGGCCGTATGCTGACAGTCTCTCTGTTCATAGTGTCTTTCAGCCAGCTGATGTGAGAGGCCGTTGGTCTGGGTAGTTGTGGCCCTGCACCTGGCTCAGCCATGGGAAACGAGAACAGCACAACTGAGGCATTGGTAAGGGAGAGATCGCTTCTTGCTCCCCCACTGTGCTGCTTCACATAACCATTCTATTCTGAGCACCGAGGTCTACCAAAGCTAACGTAGTTTTGTGATGACTAACTGTTAGATGTCTGTGACAGAGGCTTTTCTATCCAGCATTAACATTAAAATCATGCTTTATCTCTGAGTAATCTGAAGAATTTAAACTTGGATGAATTATGCTAAGAAAATGTATCATAATGATCATTACTTTTTTTTGTTCTCATAAAAACTTGGCTGTTTAGTTGCATGTAAAATCTGTTATTTTGACTGGATACCTGAGATACAGTTCTAGAAACATTTCTCTTGCTGCAGTTTTGTACCTATAGAACCCTTTGCAGTAAAACACTAATTGTCCCATGTGACTGGAAGACTTCAGGCATGGAATTTTGGATTAATCTAATAGGATTAAAATAACCATTTGTCTCATGAACAGCTTATAATCAGGGTCCAGAACCCAGTTAAGATTGGGGTTAAACTCTGATCCTGTTTTCCTGAGAATAAGCTTCCTGCAATGTGTGTAAAACAAGTGTTAAAATGGGAATCAGAGATAAAGCAATTGATATAACCATCAAGTTTAACACAATTCTGATGTAAAAGTTCATACAGTATTTATTTCTTTTCAATGGCTGTTGTTCTACCCTGTTTCTATCCATAACTGTGACGGGCAGGAGATAGGAACCATCGGATTTAACCTTGATTGATTCTGATTGATGATTGGGAAGAAAATGGTGAAAAATCTGATTAATTTTTTGTACTTCAATAATTAATCACAAAAACTGCATCAACCAACAATATGTACTTTGATTTTCAGGCCTATTTTTTTGATATTTAAAAGAAAATACATTTCAAATTTCCACATATTTAACCAGTTTAAGTGAAAAGAAAAACAACCAAAAATAAATGAAAGTTTTTTACATGCTCCTTTATTGGAATACATATTTAAAAAGGTTTGGATCAAAAACTAGGATTTCTATAACTGTGATCAGGTAGACCTGTAAATTTATTTTCTTTTATTTATTCTTTAGGTTTTAAATATATAAATGATTTCAGAGATTCTACATTCATTCAAATACAATTACCATGAAGTGGGCAATAAAATTATGGTTTCCATTTTTACTCCAAATTTTTTTTTTCAAACTTCCAAGGTTTCTTTAAGATTTCCAGAGTCCCTACTCTGGTTTCCTTTAAATCTCTGGCCTTTTCCAGTATAGCTGTCTTGGTGATTAAAAAAAGAATAAAAAGATTTCTGCAGTAACAAGATTTTTTTTTTTTTTTTTACAGTTTAATTTTTCTGTTCATCTGTCTTTTATTGATTACATTTCAAAAACATTTTACAATACATTGGCTACCATGTAGCCAATGTTTATAATCACAACTTTCTAGAAGTTCACTGTTACCTGCTGGTGTGCTATAGTGGTTACTCTTGTAGCTGAGTGAACCACTTTGCATGATTTGAAAATGTACAACTGAGCTCATTGCAAAAGATTGGTATCATTTACCAGATCCAAACTGTAACCCAAAGTATTGAGAGTCCCCTGCACTGCATAGCTGGCTTCAGATTGCACAGGGAGTTTGCCTAATGGTGGCAAATGTTGGCTATACAACTCTCCTTTTGTGGCTATTTATTCTCTTTATCCAGTTTATGTCTTTTTTATACCACCAAAGATAGTTTAAGCAACATTAGTGGTAAGTGTACCATAATTGAAAAGCTGTTTTTAAAACAAACGCTGGTATTCCCTATTACAGCCAGAAGAGGGCGCTCCAGAAAATGTGATTCTTTTTCCACCTAAGCAGCAGAACCAACCTGAAACCCTGCAGGTACAAAAAACTGTAAATGTGTGACAGTGTGAAAGCATGTGTTAACATGTGCGTGTAAAGGTGGAGCGTTTGGAGTGTTTTTTTGCTCATAACACTGTGCTTGCTATGCTGCAGTGGTTTGCAGTGCTTGTTTGGTAGAGAGGAAGCAAATTTTTGGACTTTTTCTGAGATATAAACAGTTTCTCATTTGTGAAATAATTCAACTCCCCTTAAAGGATTGGATTTAAATGTACTGCAATTGTATTAATTACTTTTTGGGATTTTATTTTATCCTAAATTCAAACAGTGAAAGCATTTGGTTGCTTACCTCATTAAAAGGTGTAGATCATTTATAGTTGATACATTTAAAACGTTTTAAAGAAGCATTTCAGCAACATTTCTTGAGAAATATGTTTCCAGTAGATTGATGTCTTCCAATATAATTACACAGACTTTAAGAGTAGTACGTTTTCAGATTTATGTGCACCATAATAAATGAGAATAAAATTCCAATTTATGGACACTGTGTTTGCTTGAAGGATGTAGTTAAAGTCTGTTTCCATTTCTACTTAGAAGTTTTAATGTCCAAGTTCCAACTGGATAAATACAAGACTGGTCATCTGTTGCTGAAGTGCCATCACCATTCAGCCTTTCTGTTTTTTGTTGTTGTTTTTTTTTGCCAAAAAGCTTTCTCTCTCTTTTTGGGATGCTTGGAGGAACCACAGACAGCTCTCAAACATTTAGAAAACAAAACCATCTTTTAAAAACCTTTAATGTCTACTTGTTTCCTATGACTTCATTTTTAAATACCTGATCGGTGCTGATGTGGCTATCCTTAGCTTTTCTTTCTACATAAACTTTAAAAAGAAGATTGGTATAAATACTTTTTATGGTAAGTTGACAAAGTAGAAAAAAAAACTAAATCGGATTTTTGAGATCCTGACTAGCTGGTCATCCATCAAGGCCAGGAATATTTCTTTTTGCTCTGCTACAAAACCTTTATTGCATCTCTGAAGTGTTTTTTTTTTTTTTTTATCTCTGTATATATTTAACTCTGTATCATATAACCTGTTTTAGTGTTAGTTGCTTATAGTACAGGTAGTTGGCCTGTTAGTGAGCCAGTGTATTAGTTAGTTTTTGTTTATACTTATAAAACTAGGACTAGGTCACATTTTTATGTCAAAGTTGTATTATTATTTGAATAATCTTTTCAAACTCTAGATTTACAACAACTTTACACTAATAAAGTACAACACTCCTTAACACAGTTAATCAGTTTTTTTATGACCAAAAATACAAAAAAATGAATGGCCTTCTAGCCTCTCATCTTTTTATTTTATTTTTACTTCAGCAACAGTTTGAGAACCATTGCTCTGGAGTAGATTATTGTTTCCTATAAGCAGGCTTTTAGTGCATGCCCAACCTTTGGCCTTATTTCCCAGAATTCACCTGCAAATGGATAAGTATGGAAGAGGATTAGGGCCACTGAAAAAATTAAAAAAGTTAACTGATTTTTACATTTCAGTTTAATGTGGGGAAAAAAGTCAGAATGCTGAGATTAAAATCAGACTTCTGCGAAAAAAAAGTCAGAATTCTGAGATTAAAGTCAGAATTCTGAGAAAAAGTCAGAATTCTAAAAAAAACTCAGAATTCTGAGATTAAAGTCAGAATTCTGAGATTAAAGTCAGAATTTTGAGATTAAAGTCAGAATTCTGAGAAAAAAGTCAGAATTCTAAAAAAAAAATCCGAACTCTGAGATAAAAGTCAGGATTCTGAAAAAAGTCAGAATTTTGAGATTAAACTCAGAATTTCTGAGAAAAAAAGTCAGAATTCTGAGATTAAAGTCAGAATTCTGAGGAAAAAAGTCAGAATAATTTTTGTGTATTTAATTTTAAAATTTTTTCAGTGGCCCGAATCGTCTTCCGTAGATAAGATAAACAGTAGGAAGAAAAAAATGAAAGAAGGAAGCCCTGGGCAGGTTTACTACCGTACTAGAAAGATGGGAGAAAAGACAAGGGGTTGTATTTGGAGGAGGGGACAGAAAGTGAGAGAGAGAGAGCAGAGAGTGTACAGTGGCATGGGGGAGGTGAACACTCAGCACTCCTCTGTTACTGTCTCAGCAGAGGAGCTGTGTGTTTGTCAGTGTGGGCCAGTGTACTCTATCTACTCCTTTACACACCCTCCAAGACTCAGGGGAGGCTTATGGAAATTTAACCGGGAGGGGAGCGGCAGCAGCTGAGGAGGAGGAGGAACTTAGCTGAGTCAGTGCAGAAGAGAAGAGGGAGCGTCAGCAGCATGTGTTGTAGCATGTTCCAGTCTCACTGTCTGCCCCTCATCAAAACACAAAGTCCTGCAGAGGCTGCCTGTGCTCTGAGCAGGAGCACTGTAGAGTCACCTTCAGCACGGAGAGGCGCACTGCTGGGTAAGTGCGGCACTCACATGCACACAGTGGGAGGAAACTCCACTTTTCTTCCTAACTGGAGTCATGTGTGGACCATTCAAGTTTTTGCAAGCACATGATACGATGGATTAACATGATGTGCTGCTGTGCAAAGGTTTCCAGGCAACCTCAGCCTGCTTTCTAGTTTGTTCCTGCAGGGTAATTAATAGCAGCAGCCCATCTTTCTGGCGTTGAAGCCAATTGATAGAAAGGACTTTGGTTTTCCACTTAACTGACCCATATGTTGACCTTTAAAGGTCCAGTATCATTGTGAATGATTGTTGACTGTAAACATCTTGAATGTCCTTTTCACACAGGCCTGTGATTACTGTGTGCAAGTAAAGAAAAATGTCTTTTATTAATCTGATTATGCAACCATGATACAGAAAATAGAACCAGCAGTGAGATCACAGCCGTTTACAGTGACATCCCTGCAGCAGGTCTTTTAGATTCATTTCCTTTTGTTTTGTTTTGGCATTTTTGGTTTATATTTTATGCTCTTGCATTATTGCTGCAAGGCATCCTTGCTTTTGTTTCGAAAATATGTAAAAACAAAAGTATATAGGAGTCTTAAAAGGTTTTAAATAAGCTTTTTGCATCTAGGTAAAAGGTTTTACATGGTACTTTTACTCTGTGCTGTATGTGTCAAACATAATAAGCTCTCTGTTGCGCTGGCAAAGCTCAGGCTTCTGACTTTTACACCTTATTTGTTATTCTGATTCCAGCATGTTCTTTCAATTAGTAAACCACTGTAATGTACAGGAGGCTGGTTGTCACATACTTTCCTGCATGTTTCAAAAGGAGGCTTGTTTTCTGCAGCTGTACCTGTTGAGGTTTTTCAGAAGTTTTCATGTTTCAACCACAAACCTCAATGCATTCATTGGGGACTTTTCTCCCCCAACACCAAAAGGTGCACATCTATGACGCATAGGAAAGGTGATAAGTGATTGTAACTGTTTTAACAAATAAATGATCATCTGAAACGTGCAGCAATGTGTTTGTATTAACTGCCCTTTAAAAGTCAGCTACTGTAAACGGCAAATGGGCTTCATTAGTTTGGTCTTAAAACACCTTACTGTGGGGACATTTGTTGTGGGTTTATCATGCTGTGTTTTTTTTATTTTTTTTTTCTTTGCTTTGCTTTAGTCTATGCAAGGAAAGGGGTTTGAGTTGATAGGAATGTTTATTGTGCAAGATTCATAGTCATTGACAACTGTAAACAAACAGCCAGGACTACAACTGATTTGCACAGCCTTTATTTTACAGTGGCCTAGACAAAGCCTAAATTTAGCTCTAATTAAGAACCTGTTTGTTAAATGAATGATTTAATGTTGGTAGAAGCTAAAATAAAAATCTGGTACTTTTACCCTTCCCTAACACAGTTTTGCATTATTTTTTGTTGGTTAATCACATAAAACATCACTAAGATACCTTTTAGTTCAGGTTTTAGTGTGACTAAATTTAGAAAAGTTCAAAGTGTTTAAACAGGATTGCAGGTAATGACTAAACTGATGCAGCAGAAACACGTCATACCCTAATATTGTATGAATAGAGTTTTCCGTGCTCCATTAACTGAGCAGCGCCATGAGGGAGAAATTCCACTGAATTATGACTTGACAGTTGACCGTTTGCCTGCTATGAGGGCGACGTTGCTGCAACACGATGCCACTGCCAAGTGTTGTTTTGTGTGCTTGTCTGTGGGCGGGACTGTTTCCCAGTCCTACCAATGGGACTCATGATAAAATTACAGATTTATGCTTTTAGATGTTTCAAGGGTGGAGTTTTAAGCTTATAAAACCAAAATGACATAATGCTGTCTCTATTAACTTCTTTGTAATGATTATACCAAATGCTTATTATGCTGTGCACCATCTGGAAATGGATTTCATGTCTGTACTTGTTCACTTGGTAAATCATTTTCCGAGCCCTAACAAAAGAAAATATAGGATAAACTTCCTTCGATGTGTTTAAAGTGAACAGCTGTTAAATCTTGTAATCACACAACTTGTATAATAAGTTTATTGCTCGTAAGGCGCAAGAGCAGGGAATAGCATGAACAAAGCCTCAGAGGTAAAGTCTAAGGCAGTTAGCCCAGAATTTAGACTTTGAAGCTGCAAGCTTTTGGAGTTGCGATTGATCTAAATCTGTTCGTCTCTACGTTGGTCTCTGTCTGAACCGTGTATTACCAGCTGCCTTCCTTCTAAAGCTGGAACTTTGTTTTTGAATCTGCATGCAAATAAGATATTTAATGCTCCTAGTCAGGACTGAACACAGCAGATAAGCATCAAACATGTTCAGAGGAGTTAATGTTCTTCTAGGCTGTTATCAAAAAGGCTGATTGCAGTACACAAGGTATAAACAGTTGACACTGGGCCAATATATGTCTGTAACTGTATCAGAAAAGCAGGCCAAACAGGTGTTAGGTGATAGGACAGACTCCAGACTCTCTGCTGCACCAGCTGTTTATGTAATGGTTAAACACATGGGCGGAGCTTTTTCATTTGTTGCTCCTGAGAATTAATCTCTGGTTGTTTTCGTGGTTTTCCTCCAACATGCTCACGCTTGTTCGACTACATACTGAGCTTGCTAACACGATCTCTTCACTGTCCGACAGACTGATGCAGAGAGTCTTAGCGGGAGGGAGAACCAGGCACTGCTGACCGAAGCCTCCACCTGCCGACCCAGCCTTCTGTCTCAATCAGTCCTCCCAGAGGTCCCAGTCATCACTGGAGTGGAGGAAGACAGAGGAGCTGTGAGCGAGGAGGACAAGGAGGAGCTGGAGTTTCCTCATGATCTGCTCCCCAGTTTGGATTTCAGCAGTGAACTGAACATCTGGGAGTCCTCACTGGGGTATGTAGAAATGTCCTCTAGGTTACAGCTGTTATTTTCACCTAAGAGGAAATTACAGTTATTATAGATCTTAAACTAACAAAAATGTCCAATTAAACCTACTTTAACACACTTATTTCTTTATGGGCAAAAAATATATCCCATATCAATGAGATCAGGTTTTACTGGGAAGAAAAATCTAGACTCGTTTTTTTAAATTAAGTTAGGTATTTTGTTTTTGTGTCTGTTCGGATTTTCAGGGGAGAAATAATTAAACAAACTTATTCCTCTGATAAAATGAAATGAGTTAAAAAACAAGCATTACTTTATCACCTATAAGGTTGAATATTACTCTGTTTCAGATAACATTTGGTCCCACTCCAAATAAGTGTAAAATATACTCTACAGCCAGTGCCAGATTTTTTTCAGAGTTAATTTTACTCGTTGTTGTAAAAATAAAAAAAGACCTCTCAGAGAATGACGGGCAATTGATACCATGCAGAGTAAAAGTGACAGCGCATGTCTGTCAAATTTTACACAGATTATTAACTCCAACACATGAGCTGATTTACACTCGGTATAGTTGTAAATACTCCACCTAGAGTTAAATAGGTTAACTCTGAATTTTCAACACCTTTTATTCTGTGAAACAAGGCTTTGCAGGGCTTTAAACCTTGTTCTAAGTTCCTTTGTGATCTCATGGATGTATTGTTTATTTACTCTTGGTGCAATTTTGAAAATGTTGAAGGTTAAATTGTGTTGTGTGTTTTCCTTTATTCGCACATAATTGCTCAGGCCATTGTTGGCTGACGTCTCAGCACCCAAACATGGCTTTGTAACCGTAGTACACCATAGTGATTATTGTTGGTGACTTTATTCCCCATTTTGAATTTCTATAGATATACATCTTTCCCCTACTTCATGTTGTCAGACAGCTCCTGTAGGAAGATCTGGATTAGCTTGTAATCTTTTTCAGGCCAGTATGCTGTTAAGAAAGGGCTGTTTTGTTATTCAATGGGGAATGAGTGTGTTTTTATAGAGACAGGTTGATTTGCATATTTTTTCCCGAACCACATAAAATCATAGTTTTCTTTTTGTGTTTATTCCAGCTGCACTTGTTTAAAGTAAAATAAAGAAAGGACTGAATATAAGACTTTATTATGAAAAAACTAAATTGAAAAATCCCATAGCTTGTCTGTTTGTGAATTCTGACCTGATAAACTGCAGCACATCTGAGACGATCAGGTTCTAGATGGAAATCAGAAGATCTGGAGGATTTGCTATTATGGTACTATGCCTATACAGAAATAAAAACATATAAAAAGAAGGCAACATGTTCACAAATATAGGTTGTTCTTTACTTTACACTAATTAAATGAGATACAATCTGCCAGAATAATGGCTGCAACCTGCAACTTTCACCGCATTTATATGCATGGCTTGGATATCGGATATTGAACTCTGAAAACTCAGATGACTTTCCAACTTCTGTGAGTGTCTTCATATATCTGACTCAGCAACTTGGAAAAATCTTATTTCCTAGTATTAGAGGACACCACTAGTTTAACATAATGTATATTATGTAATAGTAGTTAGTATCTACACAAGATAAAAGTACTGATTAGGTGATATCTCCAAAAGTAGCTGCAAAAACTTCCAAAACAGGACTAAATCAAGCAAATCTTTGTTTTTTTCTATCAGGTTTATCTATTGTCCTGGATAGATATAAATATTAATACATAAATATACTATAGCTGTTAGGGTCGGCTGTCAGTACTTGGTAAAAACGCGCTTTATGCAGATACTGTTTAATTTTTTAAGTGCTTTCATTATGGTATCTGGACAGTTGTTGGTTATTAAGGAAAGAATTAATCAGAAAAATGTTGTTTGACCTGATTGACTGTGAAATGCATAAAAATATGAAGACGTTGTGAGCAAGACTTGGAAATGAGACCTTTTAAGGCCTGTTAAGGCTGGAAATGCTCCATATTAGATCATTCTATTTACCATTATAATATCTGCCTTGTTTAAAGATTGAGCTTCAAATCTGTTTAAATCTGTGAAAACACAAAATAAATTACATCAGTTTGTTTTTTTAAATAAGAAAACGTCCACAGATAGAGACAAACATGAAAATAGCAATACATATATCAGTAAAACCTGATTCGATTTCATTCTGATATTATAGAAACAATTACTCAGAAGAAAGGGTCTATCTTTTAGTTACACTAACTTGTCATTTTGGTCTCATTAGCTGCATGTTTTGTTGCACCCTTTATGTTTACACTTTTACCAAACAGTTGGTGAACTGACAAATGTACAGAGAAACAAAATACTGTTAATACTTTTACTGCTTGAGAAATGTCTATCTAAAAAGAAGCATGTTCAGTGAATTGTGATTGAAATATTTAATTACTGGCGCCAAATATTTACCAACATTTTATTGCTGGATATTAAATGCATTACTTTGTTGACATGGATGCATTGTTAGTAATACGGTAAAGCGTCGTTATTCAGTTGACATTAAATTTAGCTCCATAACTATCTGTGTGTGTCTCCATGTTATTTGTCAGCAGAGCTCATTCTAGCTCTGAAGGGAGAAAATGTGAACAGGTGAACCCCCTGCTGGTGGGCCTGCAGCATAACATGGATGTCGGTGGATCACTGCTGGTTTTAGATGGAAGGTACCACATGACTTTGGTCAGCTGTAAATGAGATCATGGAGTTAAAAATCATGCGCTTGGATTTGATTTAATATTTCTAACTCGTGCCTGATCGCCATGATGTTATTGCTGTGGTGCTGCCTGATTTCTGTGTGTAATGATTAAGTTCTTCATGATAAGGTGACTCATCTGCCATTAATTTTTGACTATGTTATGGCTTTGATATTAACTGACAGTCTCAAGCTGCACTACAAATCCTGTAATGCTGTAGTGGATAAATAAACAATTCAAACGGTAAAGAATATAATCCAGTTTTTTTTTTCTTACTCACTGGAGACTTATTAGTGTGAAAGATGAAGACATTTGCTTTGTTCTTTTTCCAGGCGTGGCAGAAATCATTTTCGCTCCTGTCTGCTGGAAACGCTAGAGTTTATTTACTG
Organism: Cyprinodon variegatus; assembly: GCF_000732505.1. Taxonomy (NCBI): domain Eukaryota; kingdom Metazoa; phylum Chordata; class Actinopteri; order Cyprinodontiformes; family Cyprinodontidae; genus Cyprinodon; species Cyprinodon variegatus. Next base: position 300,834 of record NW_015151373.1, on the reverse strand, counting down.
CTCCACCCTTTAGTACAAAGTGCCAAGAGAATTAGATGCAGGCTTGAATGACAGGTTTGTTAGTGAGCAGCATACTGAAGGAGAGGATGTGTTTGCAAGGTACAAGGATTGCAACCAGATGAAAGGAATAATAATTATCTTGTTTTGATGCAGACAGGGATTTTTGCATTTATAGGACTCCATCTTAAACTTAGTGCAAATTAAAGGCAAAGAAATGCCTTGGCTTCTGTGGATATGCATAAGGCGACTTGTTTTAAGAGCCGTTTTTATGGTTCCCAATGTTTTTATGTATAGAAATGAATATCAGATCAGTTGTTTTTAGTATCATGTTAAAAAAATTAAAGGAATATGTACATATTTAAATGTACCAGACATTTCAGAAAGATGAAACCCAAGCACAAAAAAAGAAAAGAAAATAGGCAAATAATTAAGACACAGCCTTGTAATTCTTGTTCTTCTAATTAAAAGTGATCCAGTGACTTGGGTAGGACATCTGCCTGACACAAAAGACCCTTACCTTTAAGATGTGATCTTTGAAGTCACTTCAAAAATAAAACTGTTGCTGAGTTCTCTTGAGAGCTTTAACAAGAAGATCACTCATTCAAAGTTAGATGATTAAGGCAATATTGATTGGATTTACTTATTTCAATTACACCATGACTTGAATTATGTGGTACATTTAGGACAAGTTCTTTAGGGTATTTAAACGGTTTACCTCCAGTGTTAGGTTGGCAAAAAGAAAAAGCTTTTTATCTTTTCTGACTAAATCCTTTTCTTCCATTTTTGTTTGTCCCCTGCTTTATGTGCAAAACTTAACACAGGACCTCCTATAGCTTTTTTCTTTAATAATACACTGTAAGACGTTAATTATAGAATTTCCATAAAAGGTGAAGGTAATTTACAGAATTAAAATCAGGACTTTATCCACTCTAAAATAGGAAAACGGATTGATAATTACGATACTTTATATAAAGTTATATTTGAGATATTAAAAGCTAATTTAGGACAATCTCCAGTTTTTTATTTGACAATTTTATCATTTGTTTATGCACTAAACAAAAGTATATGGTAGATCAGATTTAACTATTAAAATCTAATTAATTAGTTGGACAGCCATGTTGCTTTAGTCTGTAGTTTTGTAGATGAGACATACTCTTCCATTTTTGATGATGGATTGAAGCCCTGCCTGACATAGTAAAATGAGGGACATTGTATATCATTCTCAAATAATTGAAGTGAACAAAGTTTGATAATACAATAAAAACACTTCACCATAAGCAACTTGAGAGTTTTTATGATGTCTCTTAAAAAACATTCCAATCAGTAATGTATAACACTTTGCAGTATTCCCATGTATTTTAATATTTTGTTACATTTTAGTCAAATAATCCAAGTAGTTTAACTTGGATTTTATTTGATAAAAAGCTTTTAAGTGACTGTTCTCTCGCATAATTGATGTTTTAAAGCATTGTTAGGATCTTATCCTAGGGATTAGTGTAGTTAGCATTACTAAGGATTATCAGCAGGCTCTATGTATTTCCTATTAAACAGATAAAACAATGATATAACAGAAGCTTTGCTTGGACTTCTTAGCATCTGCTTCAGTGACACCCAGTCTTTAAATATGGAGGATTGAACGGAGGGGATTAAATGAATGAATGAATAAATATATATAGAACATAAATAGCTGTCCGTGTACCATGAAAATGAATGAATGTACCATAAAACAAACCAATATTAAGTAATAAAATAGTAATAAAGAAGTCGTCTTACTCAGTGGGCAGACTAATATTGCTAAAGTGTGAAGTCTGTAGCAAGTTCCTCCACACTGGACCGCTGGAGCTATCTTAAGAGTTATTGAAGTTATTTCAGACCAAATTAGTTTATATACTTGGCTGGAGTTGCTTAACTGGTTTGTAGATAAATCAAGTTCAACATGGTTTGATGTTATATCTACATTTTCCAAGGAAAATACAAACCTCAGTGTAAAAAGCAAACTAAGAAGAAATTGCCTGGAATTACTTTGTGAAGTAATTGATACATTAATACAGAGGAAAGTAATTTCAAGTCTATTTGCATTATTGAAAAAAAAACAGTTAATCATTTAATTTTCAATTATTTTAATTGTACATTTCATAATTTAACAATTACATATTTTAGTATTTTATGATATATTTGTACAATTAATTGTTAAATTAGAACTTTAATGATACATTTATTTATTTTGAGTTAAATTTCTGTATTTAATGATTTATTAAAACAACACTGCGTAACTTTTAGCCATTTCAGTGATGGATCTAACTTTCTCAAGTTACATGGGGTAGTTTTTGAGAAAGGCAGTGTGCATCAAGCATCAGTACACGCCAAGTGTTGTATATTGACCTTAAAAAAAAATCCTTTGATGTATCTCAAATCTTCCTAATACTAGAGACAAAACTTAGTGTTGCTTTAAATAGACAAATGGTACATTTCATGTTTTGATTTATTTCATGTTACATTGATATTTATTTCTTAATTCATTTATATAATTTTCTCCTTATAACTTCTACGATTAAGCAACAATCTAAATTAAATGTAGACATGTTTTAACATGAAGAAAAAACTAATTTCTTTCAAGTAGCTTGTTTCTTTCGTGTCCTTCCTCTGGCATTATTCTAAGAAAACAGTTCACTGTTCACTCAGCAACATCAGTCACACAGAAGAGTGTAATTAGTACTTCCTCTTTTAGGGTATTTTAGTTACCGATTAGTTGATCTCTGTTGATATTTGAAAAAAGAAAAGATATTGGTTAAAATTTTATTGTGCCATTCTGCCAGAAGCATGTCTGCATGAATCCACAACAAACACTGGCAACATTTTTACGGTTTAATAGGGGATTTCTGAGTGCAAATGAATGAACACTTTGAAACTATTGATGTTGCATCTTTAGCCTGGGAGGCAATAAGGTTATGTAAGAACTAATTTGATCAAATTAAAGATATTTTGTTGTGTTTCAGCCTGGTAAAAAAAAAAGGCTTGGTTTTTAGGTTTTTCCCAGAAATGACCATCCCAGGCATTTCGAAGGCAACCGGATTTTGTTTTTGCTGCGCATGGACTTGTGCTGTGTTAATAGCAGTGCTAGATGGCATCTTGGAATGAGCAGCTGTCTTTCTGTGTCGTCCTAACTGTGTCACCCTGCCCTCATCTCAGGCCTGATGGCATCCTGCCAGTAATCCCAGATGTCCAGGCTTCACTTCAGCTGGGACCCCTGACACCTTCCCTGACCAAGTTCTCTGACCAGGAACTCCAAATGGCCTTCCAAGAATGCGAAGAACAAATGGTGTCACTGGGAATGCTTGACTCTATAGAGTCTGACAAGACTCAGGATGTTGTAGGGAAGGCAACAGGGGAGGTTATGGTTAATGACTCTGGCAAGTCATTCTCGCCACTTCCAGTCGCAGTCCAGCCAGTGTATGGCAACGGGGGCCATGGAAACGAGAGTACACATGGAAATATTGAGGCAGCCAACAGTCAGATGGATACAGTTGTGTTTAGTTTTAGGGATTACATTCTAGGGACTGAGAATAACACAGAGAACATAGAAACAGAAATGGAAGTAGAAGCAAATCAGTGTCTGAAGAGATGTTCAGAGCTTGAAGTAGGAACGGGGATGAATGAACAGAAAGAATTATTAGTTACAAATAAAGAATCTCCAAAAGACCTGAGAGCCTTGGAGACCTTAAACAAAGATGTTTGTTTAAGTAGCACTACTGAGATAAATACCTCAAGAGATTCTTGCACAGAAATGAAAGAAGTCCCAGGTGGAAAAGTAGAAACGATAGCCTCATCGGAAAAAAATGCAAGTGATGAGATTGATATCAATGTTTGCAATGATGATCCTAACTCAGAATTATTATATTTAGCACCAACAGGAGCACAGAAAGAAACTGACAAGCAAAGTAAGGATAATCAGTCAAAGTCAAATTCAGAGAAGCAGGTTGGACAAAGCAAAGAATTTAAGAAAAAGAAACATAGGAAAAAGAAAAAGACAGAAAAAAGAGCCGAGAGGGAACAGAAAGCAAAAGCACAGGAGTCTGAAATTGAAACACAGACCCTGTCACCATTGGATGTTTGCACTTACACAGATTTAGCAGCAGTTTCTACACCAGTGTCAGAGCTAGACACTACGCCACTGACTTGTGGGGAACAGACTCATTATGAGCAGCAGCTGAGTCCTGGAGGAATGCTGAAGTCCTCCCCTCAAAGTAGTGTAGAAAATCTTAATATCACAGCTTGTTCATCAATCTCTATGCAGGCCCTTTCACAGAAGACCCATCAATCAGATAAGCCTGACAATTTGGATGCTGAAAATTTTATTAATCATAACACAAAATGTGATGAATGTGTAACCAAAGAAGAAAATGTCATCAATACAACACCAGAATCAAATCAAACTGCAGTTACTGGACATACTGATTCCAGTGAAAGAGAGTTGGATGGACAGATGCAGGAAGCTATAGTTACTACAGAAACAAAAATACTCACAGAGGAGGATCAGAGCCTATTCTCCAACAGCAGAACTTGTGTGGGAGACAGTTGCGTGGATAGTGGCCTTGGAAAAGCTTTAATAGTGGTTAATGCGTTGCCACTGACAACACCCACACTGTCAGAAGTGATAGAAAGCAAAAGAGAGGGAGAAAGTGTGAGCTGTGATGTACAGGAGAGGGTGGCTACAGTAGCAGTTGCTGAGAGTGAGGAAGGCACAAGAGAAGGCAAACGGGGAGGAAGAGGAGAGTATCTTGGCTCTGCGGATGTGAACAGAGACAAACTCCTGGAGAGCCCCTGCCAGGTCTCATTAATCTGCTCTCAGGGAAGTCGCACGCTTCAACTCTCAGCCAGAGAGGGGGGGACTGCATGTGAGGAGAGCTGCAGCAGCAAAATGCCCCATAACTTGGCTGAAGCAGAAATTAAAGGACCGGGAGAGGCGTGCATTCGAAGCATTGATGAAGAGATCTCACCAGCTGAAGAGAAGGATGCAGAAAAGACGATGCCAAGCTTAAAATGCTGTACTGATCATTTTGGTTCCGATTTCCAAGCTCCCACTGTTGAACAATTGGGAGTAACGGAGGAAGGGGGAGGAAGAGGAGGAGGAGGAGGAGAGGTGGGAGAGAAAGGAGGGTTTGCTGGGAAGCACAATTTACTCAGCCAGCCAAAAGGCTTTGCTGGAGGGGTGTCATCAGTCAAGAGAGGAGCAAGTCCGCCCAGTGATGTTGCCAAGTCACAGCTGAAGTCACAGTGCTGTGTTGAGCTGATCGGTACCATCCCTGAGGGCTCTGAAGAGAAGCATTTCTATCACAAACAGGATGACGTGACAGTTTTACCTCTTCCCTCTTACCCTGTGCAGCAGAGCAATACAGACGCTGGGAAAAAGACTGGACTAATGCAAGAACTGGTTCCAGAGGAAGCTCTGCCTTTTAGACAACCTATTCAGCCATCACTGGTCATGGAGAATAACCGCGATCATGTCTTCCAACGTGAGCAACAAGCCAATTCTGATCAACAGGTTGGACCTCGTAGCACAGAGGAGAGGACAGCAAAAAGCACAGCCAATAGCCAGAGGGTGAGCAGTAGCCCCAACTTGACTGGAAGTGTTGTCCTTCTGTGTGGCAACCGTGGAGGTAACAACAGAGTTCATTTTGCAGATGATGTTAATCTTAAAAACAGCTCTTCTGATACTGCTAAGGAAATATTGGTTCAAGGTTTGGACTGTGCCTCTCTGCCTCCTTTGACTGTTCATGAAACATTGTACAATCCTGTGACAGAAGCCAGCTACACCTTCCCCAATTTCCTCAGCTTCAAGGATCCAGAAACACCCACACATGTAGCAACAGCTGTGGATGAAGCAGTTATACATTGTTCAAATGTTCAAGAACAACCGGAGGAAGCCAAATTTGGTAAAGGAAATATCAACGAATTTATTGACTTAGATCACTCACGCCATGACCACCATGAAAATGCAGTAGACTCAGAGGAAAATGCTAAGTCAAATGCCACTGGATGCACAAAACAGATTTTGTCCCCAACATTAGTGAAGGAGATTGGTAACCAAGTTTGTCACCTTGAGAATGAATCTAAAAATTCAGGTGAAAGCGACTTATCCTTAAATCAAGATTTTGCTGTAACCCTTAAAGAAAAGGAAGAGAGCCAAAATGCTGCATCTGAGGATTTTACCTGCAAAAATGTAACCCTTCCTGAGGAGCTTTTTGACACCGATACTGCTCCTGTTTCAGAAGCTAAAGCCGACCCCTCAATCTGCACTGAATCAAAGTCTCCTGGAACCATCTCTCAGCCATCCTGCTACTCAGACGTGACCCCTAAAACTGGCCTACTCTTCGCTGATGTCATGGAGTCTACTGGGGTACCTTTGTCTTCAAGTCTTATTCCTAGTCACTTGGAGTTTCTCACTGACTGTGATATCTCTTTTCCAGAGCACACAGATAGTCACTATGCTAATGGGAACACCGCCAGTGTTTCTAGAAAGGTGGCTATGAATAAGGAAGATGAAATTAACATAAGTTCTTTAGAAGATGATCTAAACCACAGTAGCATCAGTTTTAAAACAGATGAAACTCCTCAGGATCTGAAGAATGGAAATAAACTCCCGATGTCTCACGCCAGGAGTTTAGGTTCTTCACAAGTGGAAAATTTGACTCTTGCAAACCAGGGTTCAGCTGCAGATGACGAACTGTCAAAGGAAGGATCTGATAATGCAATTTTGACGTGTCACAAAGAGCCAGACTCTGCTAGCAGTGAAATGTCTGATAGAGATGACATAGTGTGTATAAACTGCCCTACCAATGAGACATATATTAATATTGAAGATAATAGTATGGGAGAGGAAAAGAAGCTAAATGAAAACGTAACAATGAATAATCAAGAGGAAGGAGCAGATACAAGACAGCAGACAGGAAAGACAGACCTAACGCTGCAGCAGCAGAATAATGGTGTTTTTATGGAAACGGGAATTCTGCAGCCCCAGTATAAACACAATGAGCCAAAGACTGAATCAACACCTACAGAAATAGCAAATAAAGAGAAAAGGAATGGGAGCTTTCCATCTAAATGTAAAGATCAATCTTCCTTCTTATCTCCCAGCAAAACCTCTGATGGGTTTTTACCTCCAGAGTTAGAGTTAAGCGCTGAAGCTCTGACTGTTTATGACCAGGATTTGAGCCAAACTGTCCCAGCACTGCCGGAATGCTTTCATATTGACGTTGCACCAGATCCTAGGCCAACTTTTGACCATTTCTCGATGTTGCAAGAAGTAAACATCATTTCTCAAGAACCAGAGCAAATGGAGCAGTGTCTGGGATTCACACATTCCAAAGAAGAGCTGCTTGGGGAACCTGCTGAAGATAAAGAAGAGGCTTGCATTTGGACTCAGACTGTAGCTCAGCAGGAGGGAGATGGCTCTGTTCAGAGTTTGTTTGCATTAGAAAAAAAGGATGAGTTGTTGGATTTGCCAGGAGTCGTGAGGGAAGAGGTGCCATCTGTTTTTCCTGTAGATTCAAATGTAAAGGAAAGTCCTGCAGAAGGAATGGCATCAGTTTACTCAGGGAAAGTAGGTGTTTACTCTCAAATAGATGAGATTGAGCAGAGATTATATCTGAGTAAAGATCCTGGTGTAGAGCTAAATGAGTTGGATCAAAAAATAAAGCCAAACCAGACAACTAACGTGGGCCCACATAGTACATCTGAAATGTTAAAACATACAGCATCTGTCGAGTTTGCTACGAGGAAACTGGAAGCTTTACCTATCCCTCTCTCAGTTTCATCAAACGTCAGCCAAAATGATCATAACAGTCATCTAGATGGGATCCCTAGTGCAAGTGGAGCTGAGGATGTCTCTCCAAATGGATTTAACACAATGCAAGATGTTTTTGGCGAAACAGAAACTTGGAAAGGGGACATCAGTGCTGCCTTAGCTATAGAAAGCAAACAGGGTGAAATTGAGGATACAGAGCTTCAAAGCTGCAGTATCAGCTCTAACACAGATGGAAGCCAAATTGTCCATATAACCAAAAAAAGCTCTAATGTTGAGGAAATCACAAAAGAAGGCGAGGCAGATATATTAGAGAGGATGACTCAGAGGGAGGGACAAGAAGATAACAAAGATGAAGATGAGGGAACACTACTGATTACAATTTTAAATGATAAAGGTGGAATATGCTCCAGTCTCTCTAACAAACGGGTGCCACAAAGCAGCACAGAAATCCACGTTTGTTCCTCAGAAGGGGCTGTGAGTTGTGCCAAGGCAGCAGAAATAGGTGATAATATGATGCATAACACAAGCCTTGATGTCATCATTGATCCTTCAACCACCGCTGCAGCCTCCAATGAGTCAGAGGAACCCTATGATCAGGTGGCATTTTCAGAGCCCCAAGACAGAATGGAAGTAATCCCCCCTACCACGGTTTCTCAGCATGATACAGAATTTCTTGAAAAGACTCCTACCTGCAGCTCTCCTGTTGAGCAAGCTGTGTCAGGGAGTTCTGATCCCATTCAAGGATCCCAGGAACCAGAGAAAATTTGGATACAAGCCTTCGAAGATGCTGCGTCACTTACTGAGAACAAACAAGTGAGCACACAGGATTCCTTCAGGTAAAGACAAGAGCACATTCATACAGTGTATAAAACTGTAATATGCTGATCATTTTAGTGGTCATGGGGAACTAAGTGGTGGATCAGATTTTTTTTTTTTTTGTGGTTAGATTCTCTAAATATTTCTCACAGTACTGTTTCCCCTAAATCACTTTATCACTGTGATTACATAATGTAAGGTGCTATTCAAAAGTTGCATTACTGTGCTCCAGCTGTTGGTAGCTTCAGTGCTATATGGCAGCCTTAAATAAGGACGTATTGTTGAAGTTGGCATCCGATTTACACCTTGTAAATTGGCACCTCACTTAAGTAGTACATTTATAACACTTAATGGAATACTATCTTTTATATGTAAAACCTTTATACTAATGTGAAAGTAAAAAAAGGTTGATGTTAAGGTGTTTTTTTGATTGTCATACAGCTTGCAAATTACCTACATAGGGGAATTACTCCAAATAATGACTTTTAACTTTTGAAAGCCTAAGCCCCACTTCTAAATGAGTGGAGAAAACTTTAGCCACTTTATACCCCAGATGGCATTTTATGGAATTTATCATTAGTTTAGGTTCTGTCCAATTATTTTACTTTTAAACATGACCCATTTAAATTGTTGAAGAAGCCTCATAAATCCAGTTTATTGAAATTTCATGAAAAGAATAAAAAGGTTTCTGAAATGACCATCTGTATTTTATAAAATCTCTTTAATTAAGGAATTTGGGAAGCAGAGAAAAAAGCCTGCTAAGGTCTCTCCAACTGTATAAATAACTTTAAAGACTAGAAATACATCCAGGCCAGCTGGATTTTCTCTTATGTTTATAGCTGTAGAATAATCAAAAGCAATATTGAATGAGTAAGTCCTTTTGTCTCTTTTTTTTAAAGACCTTTCAGATCTCTGAGCCAGGCAGGTATTCAGTTTACTTTTAGTTTTAAAAGGTAACAAAAAAACAACCTCTTACATCATCAGTACTGATGAGATGATGTCTTTTTTTTTTTTTACGCAAACAATTCATTAATTTATCATGCAAAACAAAGCTATTAACTGTTTTACAGAATAGGTGTGTTCAATCAGACATGGCAAATTGTTCATACACATTCTGGAAATGCTCTCAAAAATGTGCCCCAAACGTTTTTAAATGTATCAGGAGATTGTTTGGGTGAGTACAAAATATTTTCAAGATTTAAACGAGACATTATAGAGCACAAGCATTGTGAATGAGATAGGTGGGGAGGCGTCTTCCAATTTGAGTAAGAATGTACAACGTGCCAGCAGTAAGGAAAATGCTATGGAATGTTATCTAGCAGTACTTCAAGTACCCCAAAAAGGGCCACTAGTTGTTTTAGTTGCAGTTTGGTATTAAATACACAAGATAATGTTCTAAATATTTCTTCCCAGAAATCATTCAAGCTAGGACATGAGAAGAAAATATGGTTGAGAGGCCTCCACAAGATTACATCTGATGCACAGTGGACTGACTGCAGGGTACATAGAAGGCAGCTTAGCTTTTGAAATATCAGCCCGCTGTACGACCTTAATTTGGATCCACCGTCGCCATGCATAGAGCGAAGATGGGTTAGCTATTCCTAGAGCAGAAAAGAGGGTTGTGAAAGAAGCCATTTATGTTAAGAGAAAAATCCACCTTAAAAAGAGGGGGTGGTCTCAGCTCTCAAAACCTACAATGCAGCAATCGGTCTCCGCCAGTCACGTGACTTTTGTTGCTAAGACGCCATTTTAGGTGGAAAAGGCGTGGTGTAAACAACCGCAGCATAGCTAAACTAAGGACTAAAGACCTGTTTACATAGCAGCCTGTCCAAGATAAGTCATTACAGTTAACATAAGCCTGAAAACAGGGGCGGATTTAGGAAAATCGGTCTCCACCAGTCACGTGACATTTGTTGCTAAGACGCCATTTTAGGTGGAAAAGGCGTAGTGTACCGCGCCCGAGGTAAACAATTGACGTCACTTGGCGGAGACCGATAGAGTTTGATTCCTTCCCCCTATCATCTCAGCGCTCATCGCCTGGTCAGCCAGGCCAACAATGACCCTAACGACTACCTTTTCAGAGGCATAGGCCAATATCGGGATTTGACAACCAAAAACAACCTCAACGACTCCCCATTACTAAGGGCTGGACCTGTTGTTTTGGTTCAATTTACATGTTTTCTTAGCCAAAACAAGGCTTTGTTGGGCTAATCTATGAAGCTTTGGAACTCATCACTTATCCAGACAGTTTGAATTGAGAAAGTTTCCTTGATGGGAAGTAAAACGTCTACATACTTGGAAAACAAAGTCCAGTGGTTTGTGTTTTTTTTTTTTTTTTTTTTTGGAATGACTATGACCTGGATGACTGAGAATCGTCACCAGCAAATCAAGCATTATGTAATTCAGCTTAGAAAAAAGTTGATGGATTTAATGACAGAACAAATCCATTGTTAGTGTCTCTGTGGTAGATGTGAGGTTTGGCAAGTAAGAAGGGTGAAAGTGACGTACTTGGAGGTAAAATCTGTTTTTAAAAGGTTAAATTCGTCTTTCAGCTTGGCAAATGATGCTATAGTATAGTAGATATTCAAAATGAATTATACAGTTTTGGTGGAAACCCGAATTATCTAATTTTCACTGGAAACTCAAATAGATAGATGGCTTTAAACGATGATTAGCAACAACAGGACTGCAAGAGGAAAAATGCAAAGGCCAAATTGTCTCCTTAATCGAGCCCATATCTTCAGTGAATGTTTAATGACCGGGTTTTTAAAAGATACACTGAAGCATGAAGCAAAGCCAAGCTGTCAACAGCCAGAAGAGAGATATTGCTGTGTGGACAGAACTCCATTGCAACCCAGTCAGGACATGCAGGCTTGTCAAAGTAAAAGGACCAATGCACAAGACGAACGCAATTAAAGTTTGGCAAAGAGAGGCCTCCTTATAAATGTTGAATAATGTATACCTTCAAAAAACCCAAAGGATCTATATGAGGATGTAACAGAATCCAGCTGCTGAAAGAATGAACCCAAAATAAAAAAGTTGGTAAGGTTTGGAAAAGGTATTGAAGTTTAGGCAGAAGAACCATTTTAATAGAATTTAAGGTTGACCACTGTGGTAATAATTGTTTCATTTTCTTGTAGTAAAACTAAATTTTCTTTAAAATAACCTTAAATGTTTTTTATTGATGGTGACCCCAAGATAATTAAATTATGTAAATTTAACTTTAAAGCTAATATTGGTCAAGTGTGGAGCTCATGCTGTTTCATTGATAGGAAAAAGTTCACTCCTACTGATGTTCAGCTTGTAGCCCGAGACACTGCTTAAATTACTTGGCAATGCTAAAGCAAGAGGAAGTGATACATCTGGATTAGAAACGTGAAGCAGGAGGTCATCCACGTAAAGGGCGACCCTATGCACCACACTTAAGGGGTACCCTTGTTATGTGCCACAAAGTAAGTTAAAGGGGCTTAATATTTGATAATATTTGTACCAAAGCAAAGAGCAGGCATTCTCAAAATCCAAGACCAGCTGGCTTAGGTCATCAGAGGCTTGCTCAAGTGAAGAGATTTGTTGGTTGTCCAAAGATATTTTATATTGGTCCAATTTGGCATCAATTATATCAAAAGATGCCTTAAAATTATCCAACAGCTTTTGCCGTCGTTCCTCAAGTAGTGCGGAAAGGGTGTCAAGTGCAAGACCAGGCCCAGGAGCAGTAGTGCTGCTAACCTCCTTGTCCGCAGCTTTCGTTGTTCAGAGGGCATTTTTGGGTCACTTTGTCTGGCATAGTGATTATCAAAGGGTTATGACCCACAGAAGAAACACAGGGCTGAGAGGTATGAGGGCTAGAGAAATGAAAAATAACAATACGTATGGCGCACTATTAGCACATGCCTACTTCATTGTCTTGCCAAACAGAAGTCCCAAGATGTCTTTTATGATACTTATTTATTTTTATAAAAATAATGTATAAAATTTTTTTATCTACTATATTGATATCATTTAATTACCTGTATAGTTTCTAACACACACACAAAAAATGACTGAACATGCATATTTTATTTTATTTTTTTACAAAAGAAACGGTTACTGATAATAGCATAAAGGAACATCATAATAATCATAATATTTGAAATCTGAATTATTCCCTTTTAATATCTTTGCTTCCATGTAGACATTTTTGTTAGCATTTTTGTTTTTAAATAAAACTCAAAGTAACACCATCTTCAGGCCTTGTTTGGTGCAATATTGTGTAGCACAGAGTAACAATGAATGTCAATGAGGATGTAAACACAGAGCTGCACTTTGTATTTGAAAGGAGCTCAGTCATATGACTCTGCCAGTTGAACTCTAATGAAAGTGAAGCAGCCCATTATATTCAAAGGATGACATCAGCTGTGACATGGTCCCTGATCCCCAGGGAGAGAATGAGCCTCTTCTCACTCAGACCACACCTTCAACATTTCTGCATATCCTGCCTCACCAGGGCGGCACAATCCCACTGCAAAACACTTCTGTTATTTGTTGGCATATTTGCTGCTAAATAACAATGCCATTAACCTTTTCTCCTTCCATTGTTCTTTTTCCAGCCCACTCCCATCTCTGGACTCTCCTCAGGTTGATTTTTTAACTCCCAGTGAGGAGATAGCTTCTCCACCGAGATCCGAGGACACAGTCCCACCAGAAGAAGCAGAAGAAAAGGCAGCACTGAGCTCATGTCTGAGTGCTTTGCAGAGGCCAGTAAATCTTCCTCAACCTTTAGAAAAGGTCGTACCTTCTGAACCAACAAAACATACAGCCAATCTGACAACAAAGACTGAGATTCAAGAAGAATCATCTGAAAAACCAAAATCCTTAGAGTCAGAATCATCTCAAAAGCTTTTAAACTCTGATAGGGAACCTGTCGAAGGGGCAGGAGAGCAGACTAATATCTTCATACCTGCTCAAGAGACCAAAGGGACCCCAGAACAAACAAGAGATGAGGTAGAAACAAGAGAAAGAGGACATGTAGAAGATTTACAACGAAACAAGTCAAGAGCCGAGACTGCAATACAAGAAGAGGAGTTAGAAGAGCCAAATGAAAAACCAACAAAGGTCCTTCCTGTAGAGACCTCTGAAGTCCCAGCTGGGGAATCTGAAGTGTCACAAACAGTTCAAGATCCCCCTACAAAGCTTCAGGACAGTGGGTGAGTTATCATTAAGTTGTCATATGTATATATTAGG